>NC_137737.1:62795303-62885303 GCF_963264785.1 Psittacula echo
AACTAATGTAAGTGTCAATCCATTAAGATTTAGCATTTGGGGTCCTACTTTTTTTTCTTTCAGGCACAAGAAAATGAATTGAAAATACATTAACAATTGATCCATAAACCATTACTGAGTGCCTTGAAAAGGCATGTGAACAGGATTAGTATCTCTTGAAATCCACTGCCACTCCTGGAGCTCAGTGTTGAGCAGAGAGAGGTGCTTTGCTCCTAAAAAGCTAACAACCAGTTTTGCAATGTCACCAATTTTTTTCAATCATCCAAATACCACCAATTCAATTAAGCTCATAAACTTCCTACCCATAGTTCTCCAGGATAAGCAGCTCCATTAAAAAGTGAATGTGGACGAGCTTGTGCTGTCCATGTGAAATATTGTTCAATCAACAGCCAAAGTTTTACTTGTCAGTTTTGATATATCCGATAATAGCTGTAGGTTGTTTTGCAATGTCCAATGTTCTGTGAAGATGGGCTTTTCATATTCTTTATTGTTTTTTTCTGACAAAATGTTGCCTGGACTTTTGCAGTTTTGTGAAATGAAACAACAGTAAAAACAATATATAATTTAACCCTCATAGACCTAGCTGGACTGCAGATAAGCATCTTTCCCAGCCTTATGGCTAGTTTTGGCCAGGATATAATGAGTTCCTGTTCATTGATCTCTCATAAGCATCCTCAATGATTGAACATAACCCCATGCACAGCAGGCAGTCATTCATTTGTGCCCTTTTTCAACTCCATTTCAATCAGCATTTGACACTGTTGAAAATCAGATCATAATTAAGCTTCACAGACAGTCAGAGTTTTGGTAAATAATTACAGAAAAGGAATATTGGAGATAATTTTGTAGTCAAGCATTTAGATAAATTTTGCATTATATACTCTTGATGCCCAATGATTTATTCGTACTTAATAGCTCTTCGTTTCTTTTTTTTTCTCATTTTCTCTGCTGAGGTTATTACCCTGCATTATTAACACACTCATGTGTGACTCTTTATTTATTTTTTACTAGTGGGAATACACTTATTTTTTTTAGACACAGTTGTTTATTGTATATATAGGTTTAAAATAAAGGTATACAAACACACTCACAAATCAACTTAATAAGCACCCTGATAAATAGCACCGCTGCTTAATTGGGACAATTGCTAGGGAACAGATTCAATGACCCAAATCAGTGAATTAATAGCACACCTAGTTGTGAAAAGTCCATTTAAATGATATGCTTGGTGTTGTCTGCTGCCTAGTCACAGTAGTTAACAGGTGTGAATTGGTGTTCATAGCATAAATTTCCTGCTGCTTGACCCTTTGTTCACTTCAGGTTGCTTCCCTGCTCTTTCATAGTTGCTAAGTGAATGAAAATTACTGGATTTATCTTAAATTTATCAGACTATATTAACGCCTTTATATCAGCCAATTTTAAAAGTAAGATTATTTAGAGAGAACGGTCTCTGTGGGAACCTTTCTAATTATTTACTGGGTAGGCAAAATGAAACCCATTTTCTCTGCCATATTTGGCCACATGCTTTTAAAGTAAGTTCCAGGGTAACTAATAAACTGCATATTAGGCAGAACCTCAACTTATGAATCTGGTTTCTTGGGAAATGCACTGCTTCTGTGAACTTTGCTGATTCCTTCATTAAGGGCCCTGTAGGGACAGCTAAATAATGTTACATCTAAACTATCTGGTGCCTCTCCCCAGAAGTGGACATCTCTGACTCCTCTATTCCACAAAGAGTGGTGGGGCTGCACATCCCACAGGCCAATGTGCTGATCTGTCTGCTCAGTGTTTGGTTTTTGAGTGTGCTAAAGATCAGTCTGTGTGGTTGATATGGCTGGATCTAAAAACAACACAGACAAAACTGTTTTTCTCCCATGTCTGCTGATATCTGGAGGTTGTTAGATAAGTGTTGGGCTCTTTTGTTTTATATTTCCTTTCACATCCTTAGTAAGTTTATCTCTTATGGAAACAATGCAAAGGAAGAGAAACATAATAAAGTGGCTGAAGTAAATAAACATGTCCTTTTCCTGAGTGAATCTGCCACCTTAAGTTTCACTGTGTCTCTAATTAGAGTTTGTCAGCTAAATAAAACTGTCCAGCTGCTCTCTCTAAGTTGCCATTAAGCACATCTGACCAGGTATGGAAAAGCTACCCTGTCACAAAGTTTTATGACTGTAGTTAAAAGATTTATAGATGCAATCATATTAAAAACCTTCTTTTGTTGAAGGAGAAGATGAAAAAGGAGTGAAATAATCTATGAACTTTGTAACTGGTCTCTGAAGTTCTCAAGTACAGGATGAATACTAGTGAAAACCGTGATACCTAGTGTCTCATGTTTTAACACACCACAAAACGACAAATGTACTTATGCACCAAAAGTGTTTGATGTGCAAGGAAAGAGAAGGAATACATGATCTATAGCTACAATATGACATTCAGCAGGCAGTTCAACACTTCCCTAGCTCAGCTGGTAGTCCTGGTAGAGTATGTCAAAGCTAAAGATCCATTTCCAATGTCAGCCATCCAGAGTACATTGCAACTTCGAGGCAAACTCAAGATACTAAAACACTCAGTGCAGTGGCAAGGGAGATGGAATAAGTGGGTGGGATTGCATAAAAAAAGGGCTTTCACACAATCTCCATTGCTTTCCTACTTGCAGTCTTTTCTTCTGAGGCCACTGAATCAACCTGCATTGCCAATAAGTAACCAAACAGAGAGAACAATAGCTTTTCTGCCTTTATTTCAAAGAAACTGATGGCACTTTTAGAAAATAATATAAAGTTCTAAAAATGTAACTTTGCTTGGGAATTTTTTAAAATCACAGGCTTTCTGGACAACAGTTATGATAATAAAATGGCAGTGTGTAGGACCATAGTAGGCACTGTGGCAGTAGAAGCAGCAATGTACCACAGGAGCTGTAGATGAGGATTGTTAATGCTGGTAGACCTAGTTTCAAAATACAGTTTCAGTCTTGATAGTAATAGATAACTAAACACAACTGCAGCAAGAGCTAAACCAAGGAAATTTAAACATCCTACTTAGACAGTTTTGTGCAAGTGTAGGCACAGATATGTATCCCTTAATAGCTAAAAAGTGAGGAAATAGCTAACAGGATTCACTCTTTTTTATTGTACATGTTCCTCTGTGTCAATTCTTTGACTGTGTATTACCTGAAATAGCAAGCAGAACTGTATCAGCCTACCAACCTGGTTTAGGAGAGGTTTAGCTGATTACAGTTGTTAATTTCTTTTCATATATCTGCCTTTTTCCCTTTGTTTCGGAGCTTCATTTCCAAGCAAGAACACTTTCAAATAGATAAGGACAAGATTTAATTGAAAACTTGAACACATGCTGAATGTGTCACAGTGCTTGGACAGTCACCGTACACAAACATTTATATTCAATGAAAGGAAAGTCCCACTAACCAAACCCAGCTTGATTGGAATCTGAGACTGCCAAACAGTATTTGTCAGGCATAACTACAGTACAGAGGCAGTAATACACTGCTTTCAGCCAGATGGATGTAGGGAGGTCAACAACAGACCTAAGGTCTGCCTTGCTGGAGGTATTGCAATTCTGAAAAACATTCTACTCTGGACAATGGAAAGTATCCAGTAATTGTTCCTCTCATAGATAGTCAATAGCAAGTAAATTTTTTTTTTTTTCATTTTTTTCATTTCAAACTTATTAGCCACAGAAATCACTTAAAACCATGACAGCAGTCAGGATGTACACAGCAGTGTAAAGCATTAATTAAAACTAAATACAATGCTGTATGAGGGCATCAAATTGTTTATAGATTTTTAGCTCTGACCTACCAGAGGATGTAATCCTTACACAAGTGTCTTTTTTATTATTTGCTTAGACCACATAACCATTATACCAAATATATGCAGTTCTCTAAACTTTGAGAGAAAAATCTTAAATTGATATTTAGCATGAAATAATGTGACTGACATGTGAAGATACCTTGCACAGTGTGGCAGATATCTTGTTAAATTATCCATGGTATTGGGAACTTGCAGGTCGTTGATTATCCCAATTTAATTTGGCTAGTACAGGACATTTCTAATAATTAATACTGTAATAACACTTAATGATCTGCACTCATGCAATCTGAAAAACCAGCTAATGGTGCAGTTTTTAGTGACTGCGCAAACAGCAAGTTTTAAACTTGTCAAATGCTGCTATTTCAGCATCACACAGTCATGCAGAAGACCCTGCCTGTGGGGCTATCACTGATGCAGACACTAGAGACTTGGACATGATGTAGCAAGAAGTGATGGACTTGATCTCAAGGGGGATGTTCCTTTAGAATTAAAAGTGGGAGTCCTACATTTGTGGGGAACCACTAATACTCCTCATTTCCCTCTTGTTCCAGGGCTTTAGTTAGAAGAGATAAGAAGAAAGTGGAAAATGGGAGATGGGAATAAAAAAATAACAAATCTGTTCAGTTACCTCATTGTAGTGGATTGTTAAATATAGGACTAACTCCTCTTTGAATTTCTTGACAGACTCTACCTCAAATGGTCTAGTTGACATAAAGGCAGGCTTTATTGTATAGTCAGTGGAATAAGGCCATCAGCAGTGCTTCTTATAATGCAAGGAAGGAGAGTTTAATCCTCTGAAAGAATAGATGGACATTGTCTTTTACACCAGTTTCAAAGATTTTGTCATGGTGAAGGACTTAGGAAAAATTCTCATTCTCCATAATGGAGATAACTTTTGGAATGAACTATTAAAAGAAAGTCAACTAATTTCTTTATTCTCCCTCAGCCCCATCCTATGCTTGAGAATGAATAAAAGTTAACTCCTTGGTGTTATACATTTCAAATAAATTTTTCCAGAAAATAGAATTTGGCATTCTTTAAAACAGCAGAATTTCGCTGAAGGCTCTGGTCCAAATTATACTAACTTCTGCTTTGCTAAATCACACTTCAGGATTATGGAGCTGCTTTTCATTAGACTGTGGTCTTTGGTTTAGAAAATGGGTGTATTGACAAACCATGATTCAAATAAAGGGAGGAGGTAAACATTACACCTTCTCACATTAGTTCAAGAAGGAAAATGGTTACCCAGTAAAAGAGTGACAGTAAGGAAACATCTCATTCTGACTAAAAGATAGATCTCATGTATGAGCTTACAGAGGAATGTTTGTCTGTCTTTGTATCCCATTACAGTATGCCATTGCAATGAGAGATCAGGGATGCTCAAGGCTAATGGAAAAAATATCATAGAAACAAACAGCTCATTGAAGTTCCTGAAGACCCTAAAATATGAAGGTGTATGACCCTTCCAAATTTATTGAAAATTATCAGTCAAGTAAATAAGAAAAAGAGAAATTCAATGTTTGTGAAGCTTTTATTTGTAATTTTGATGTATGCAAATTCATACATTAGCATGTGGTTTCACACATTGTTAACAAAGATGACTGACTCTAGGAAGCTAATTTAGCCATTTATTTCAATTCTCTAGTGATAAGAATACCAACCACAGCTCATGTCTGTAATAACTGGATTATCTACAATAACAAATACATTGCATTTCTGTTTTCCTGTATTTATGTAATCCATTTTCCTGTCCTTTCCTTTCCCTTCCCTTCCATTTCATTTATCTTTTTTCCTAATCTAAGGTTTAATTTATTTAATTGGTATATGCACTAAAATGTTACTCTCATATACATGGCTGAGGCCACAGTGGCTAAGCAGATGCTGGCAGTTTTACCTCACAAAGACAATGACTTTTTGTTGCCAAGACATTTATTCTCTCTGAGACAAAACATGAATCAGCAGATCACCACAGTATCTTTAAAAAAAAACAAAGAATAAATTATTAGGAGAAAACATGAGGCTGGCATTGGTGTAAACCAGTTTTTGTTAAAAGATTTTTTTTTTTTAATTAAAAAAAAAAATATTGGTTCTGCTTCTTTTTGATCATCAGCCTGTTGTACTAGATGTACACTTTTGCACTCTTTTGTTAATTAACAAGGTATAATTTGTCAGAAAAATCACTGAAAATTAAATTTATTTTTGAAACTTGAGAAATGAAAGGAGTTCCAGTCTGCAGTAAAGCACTGTGAATTAATACAACTGCAAAATTTAACCAGTCACTGAGACTTTCTGACCCTGACTCTTTGAAACCTGTAGCCATACTTGCAAATGATGTATGTGTTACATCTTTACATTTACTATGCCAAACTTGAACAATGTCTTAGCTGAGTTTAACATTGATGTTAAAAAAGATCTGATTTCTTGTCATCAGTACCTGATGCCAAGAAATATTTTTAATTCCTACAGAAGCAAAAGAATAATGAAACTCAAAAGAATTTTCAGGTACTCAACTCTGCCAGTAGAAAAGCAAATTAAAATTATCAAAATTTGTCTTCTGTATGGAATAAATAACATTCCACAGCAGAGACTGTCAGCACCTCCTCAAAAACATATATGAGACAACAGTGTTGTGTTTTATTAAAACATACTCTTTGTTTTGTTCAATGAAGCACTGAACTGAGGTTCAAATATTTGAGGCCCACTTGAAAACATATGGACAGTACTTTCATAACTTAACACCCAATTTATGTTAGTCTAAAAGCCTTCTTAACTACAAGTGTTCAACCTGTTTTAGGATCTTCGACCAGCAGGTCGAAGGAGGTGATCCTGCCCCTCTACTCTGCTCTCGTGAGACCTCACTTGGAGTATTGTGTGCAGTTCTGGTGTCCTCAACATAAAAAGGACATGGAACTGTTGGAACAAGTCCAGAGGAGGGCCACGAGGATGATCAGGGGACTGGAGCACCTCCCATATGAAGATAGACTGAGAAAGTTGGGGCTGTTCAGCCTGGAGAAGAGAAGGCTGCGTGGAGACCTCATAGCAGCCTTCCAGTATCTGAAGGGGGCCTATAACGATGCTGGAGAGGGACTCTTCATTAGGGACTGTAGTGATAGGACAAGGGGTAACGGGTTCAAACTGAAACAGGGGAAGTTCAGGTTAGATATAAAGGAAGAAGTTCTTTACTGTGAGGGTGGTGAGGCACTGGAACGGGTTGCCCAGGGAAGCTGTGGATGCTCCATCCTTGGCGGTGTTCAAGGCCAGGTTGGAGAGAGCCTCAGGTGACATGGTTTAACGTGAGGTGTGGGGGGGTTGGAACTAGGTGATCTTAAGGTCCTTTCTAACTCTAACTATTCAAAGATTCTATGATTCGGCACATGACTTGTACCACGTGGTCCCAGCATTCTTTCGGCAATTTTATGTGTCCATTCTTTGTAACAGAGAGGGCTGCTTTTTAAATATGTTTTAAATTGACTGAGCACCTTTAATCTTCTGTTTCAAATTCTATAACTTTCTAAAAAGATACGCTACAGTCATCCGTGCCACTTTACTTAACTGGCTTCCTTATGGTACTAATATATTTACAGTTTGCTATCACAGTCCTAGTTTTTCTGTAACAATCCTTGAAATAACTCAGGCATACAATCCTGGCAAGCCACAGACCATTCTGCACTTTGAAATTCATAGATTTAGCAGCATAGTGTCAGATCATTTTTCATAACCCTTGTTTCCTTGTCAGCATGTCATAGCCAGTAAGAGCTGGTAGATTAGTACAAATATATAAATCTTTCCTCAGCCTCACCTCACTGCTGTTTAATGCTACTTTACTACACCACTGTGCTTACTAGCTTAAAATACCTTCTGTTTGGAGAAACGCATATTTATTATTATTATTGGGGAGGTTTTGTGCAATTTCCCTGAGCACAGGCTGACAGCTGCATAGCACTTTGTCATTTATCATTGTACACAAGATCTGTCAACTTGGGAAACAATTTCAATAAAAAGATCTGCATGAAATTACTTTGTGAGAGGAAAATGAAAAAAAAACCCAAACCCTAGTTCTGGCTTTTGTATGTGCAATTCTGTGTCTCTATTTATTTATTTATTTTTGTCTACTTTTTTCTTCTTTTTTCAATTTTGGCTGTGAAATGTACTTAATGTACCAAAAACAATTTGTACAAGCATTATTTCACCAATTGAAAGTATGTACGCCTTGCTGAGGTCTCCCTTATCTAACTGTTGCTAATACATTTTCATGCTGTGCTCTTATGGCTTCATTTTACAGTTGACGAGATCACCCACTCCATGCTGTGTTGGAAATGGGACCCTCGTCACTCTAGTCCACAGAGTGCACTTAACATGTGAACAACAAACAAAAAAAGTTACTGCTTTAAAACATCTTCATCCCTTTATCCCGTTGTTGTAAACTTAGCCTTGCTTTTATGGCTCACTTGAATAAACCAAAGCATAACAGCTATGTAAATCAGAAATCCTGTACCTATCAAAAAGAGGAAGGATTTACTAATCTATAGGTTCTATTGAGTTAACCTCAGAACAGTTCAATATCATTCTTCAGATTCTTCTAAAGTCTACAGCAGTCCTCCTGTGTTGACCTCATCCTCCTCAAAGTTTACAGTGGGAGAAATAATATTTCCTTTTCATGACACAGCATTTTTCTCCACTTTTGTTTAATATCTTGTACATCATGCCCTGTAACAAGACCAGCATCTAAAGCCTGCAGTTAGTAAAACCAGCTGGGGCAATAATTGCTGTGAAATTATGTTCTGGACAGCTGAAAAGGAGGGATAAGTATTATAGTCTCTTGTTTTCCACTCTGTCAGTTTTTTCTCCAGCTATGGATTTGTTGTCATCAACGCCTGATGATTCTGCTGACACCCCTGTCAGAAAATGAATTTTTCACTCCCCACTTGATTGACTCCATTCATAACGTGTAACTCTGTCAAAAAGTGCCACTCTCAAGCTCACTCACTCATGTGTTTGCATTTTCTACACCAATGCTGGACAGAAAGACAGACACATAAAACCATGAAATATGCAGTAGGCATATATACCCCCTAATTTATATTTCTTTATTGTTCTTGAGAAAATGCTATGTATTCTTCTTTGAGTTTGCTTTAAATCAATTGATTTAAAAAATCTTCTGGTGGAAGGAGATTTTCAGTTTCTGTACTTCACGCATGAATTAAAGCACAGATGTTAAGTTTTGGCAGATTTCTCGATGATACTAATATTTGAATGTATGCCATTAATGACACTTGGTTTCGTATACCTACTAATAAAAAGATGCTCCAGAACCTTTCATAGGAGACTAGTTTGTGTTAAAGTGAGAGATGGCTTCAAAATTTGGTCCATAGAAATGATTCTGTAATGCTGTAAAAATAAATATTAATTTAGGGGTCTTCTAGATCCTGGGTTTTTCTGTCTAAATGATTGCATTGAGAGTCAGTGTTCATAGACAGAGCTCTTGTTTCTGAGGAACCAATCAGCCCTCAGTAGCCATCACTGAATACTACATTAAAATGCACAAAACTACCTACGGGCAAGCTACTTCCAAGATGCAGGATCACAAACTTTTTCAAGTGTAAGCAGGCTGTGCTTGCATACCACAGTGAATGGCATCACAAGACATCATCTCTGCAGCAGACACAAGCATTTTAGAAATCACTTCATAGTACAAGGAATAAAGTAGAGTAAGACTGTTAAAATAGTTTGTGGCACAAGGGATGCTACCTATTGCTATTAAGATGCTGATAAAAATTAAGAGCTATTAGAAAAACAGGTTATCAACAAGATGAAGAAAAACTCCCATCAACCTGAGACTATTCAGGTGACTCCAGAAAAAATGTTCTTGGGATCTCTTCTTTTTCACTCTTACACTGGTGTCAATTAGACATGGCTCAGGTGAAGTTAATGAAGTTATACAGGTGATAAAAGCTATTAAACAAAAGCTATGATGTTGATAAAAAGAACACAGATATCCCAGTCTCAGTTAATGTGGTTTTGCTTTTGACACCAGTGAAGGCAAATTTTACAACTGATATATTTTCAACTGAATAATCTTATCACCAGCTGTAAGCAAGCTAGCAAGGGTAACCAAATATAAAATCAGCAGATGCTGTCCTCAGAAAGTTGCTGGGCTTTTTCATGTGATTTGGTGTTTCTTACAGTGTTTTCATTTAAAAAGTGCAAGAAAATTTGAGAGAAGGTAGAGGCTGGCAATACAAAAAATATGATCTCAACTGACTTTAGATTTAGCAGCAATAACAAAGGGTTTCAAAAGTATTCCTGACATTCATTTTAATATAACTAATCCTGACATGGATACAATTCTCCAGTACCTGATCATTTGTTGGAACAGTATCTTTTAGACAAAGTTATGGTCATTTCGGTTTCAAAATAATTATTTCAAAAAATCTGTTCATTGATTTTTTAATAGTAAAGTCTTCTATCTTTAAAAAAAATAGCAACTTTATTGTTTTTCTTTTTGATTTAATCTCTGAGTTTTGGTTCCAGCAGGCAATTCTTTTCCTACAAATCAGTTATAACTCTAAAACCAAATGAAATGTAATTATGTTTTTATTGACACATTAAAAGGAAATAAATAGTATAATCAGCAATTATATGCTTTCCTCAAAGGTGTTGCTTTCATAAGCATTATGATTAGCTAACCAGATTCAAAGAAGTGGGAGAAAGAGGTGGGAAGAGGGTTATGGTGAGGGAATAGGGAGTCAGTGACTTCATACAAAAAAGGAGTAGTCCTGTCACAGTCTGATACAAGAACAGCTTATTGAATTGTAACACATAGGGGGGTAAAATGGTTCTTATCATATTTTACAAATCGCTGCATTCCACTTTTACTTATAATATTCCATTGCTCTACAGTTCTGCTGCCCAAGGGCTTCACACTATTGTACTGCTTTGAAACAAAAAATTATGCAGTCTTAATTAAACGGTCTCTACAAATGATACAACTGGACCTGCAGTCTCTGGGTTAAAGAAATCTATCACAATTGAGTGGTCAATTTTATGACAGACATGGAAAATTATTAGACTTTTAAGAACTGTTCTGTGAGAAGAAGCCTGTTGTTGATCTTGAAGAGCTTTGATACATAGAGAACTCTTAATTCTTTTTTTTAAGCAACCTTATGGACAGTAATCTCCAGTTTGAATGACAACTCTCCTGCACTTTGACAGGCTTAAGTCCGTGAAGATGCTCTCATGATGGAAATAAAAAAGGAAGAGTCTCATAATGCTAAAATTGTGTCAACCAATTATTAACAAAAAAAAAAAAAAAAAAAAAAATAATGCCCCCTGTAAATAACTAGAAACAAATGACCACAGGGCAGTAAAAAGTTAAAAAATGAGGGACTGAAACATTTATCCAGTCAGAGAAACAAATAGAATTTAAAGAGGGGAAAAATCATAGAATCATAGAATAGTTAGGGTTGGAAAGGACCTTAAGATCATCTGGTTCCAACCCCCTTGCCATGGGCAGGGACACCTCACACTAAACCATGTCACCCAAGGTCTCATCCAACCTGACCTTGAACACCGCCAAGGATGGAGCATTCACAGCCTCCCTGGGCAACCCATTCCAGTGCCTCACCACTCTCACAGTAAAGAATTTCTTCCTTATATCCAATCTAAACTTCCTATGTTTAAGTTTGAACCCGTTACCCCTTGTCCTGTCACTACAGTCCCTGATGAAGAGTCCATCCCCAGCATCCTTGTAGGCCCCCTTCAGGTACTGGAAGGCTGCTATGAGGTCTCCACGCAGCCTTCTTTTCTCCAGGCTGAACAGCCCCAACTTTCTCAGCCTGTCTTCATACGGGAGGTGCTCCAGTCCCCTGATCATCCTCGTGGCCCTCCTCTGGACTTGTTCCACAGTTCCATGTCCTTTCTATGTTGAGGACACCAGAACTGCACACAATACTCCAAGTGAGGTCTCACGAGAGCAGAGTAGAGGGGCAGGATCACCTCCTTCGACCTGCTGGTCACACTCCTCTTGATGCAGCCCAGGATACGGTTGGCTTTCTGGGCTGCGAGCGCACACTGAAGCCGGCTCATGTTCATTTTCTCATCAACCAACACCCCCAAGTCCTCTGCAGGGCTGCTCTGAATCTCTTCTCTGCCCAACCTGTAGCCGTGCCTGGGATTGCTCCGACCCAGGTGTAGGACCTTGCACTTGGCATGGTTAAACTTCATCAGGTTGGCATCAGCCCACCTCACAAGCGTGTCGAGGTCCCTCTGGATGGCATCCCTTCCCTCCGGCGTATCAACTGAACCACACAGCTTGGTGTCATCGGCAAACTTGCTGAGGGTGCACTCAATCCCACTGTCCATGTCACCGATAAAGATGTTGAACAAGACCGGTCCCAACACCGGTCCCTGAGGGACACCACTCGTTACCGGTCTCCAGCCAGACATCGAGCCATTGACCACAACTCTTTGCATGTGGCCATCCAGCCAGTTCTTTATCCACTGAGTGGTGCATCCACCAAATTGATGTCTCTCCAATTTAGAGACAGGGATGCAATGTGGGACAGTGTCAAAGGCTTTGCACGAGTGCAAGTAGATGACATCAACTGCTCTGCCCCTGGCCATCAGTTTCATAGCCCCATCATAGAAGGGGGAACACAGAGGGGGAACATAGAGGGTGAATCACAGAGAAAGGAAAACAATTATCAGTTATTTTAGGCAGTAAACATTCAGTAATGTCTTCTGAGGATTTAATCAAAATGGTGTAGTGTCTCACAATGCTTGGGATGAAGCTACAAACACATTGAGGGGCAATCAGACCATTTAATCAAAAAAATTACAGATCATGTTTCTGATACACAAAGGAGTTATTTGAAAAATGACTGGAGCTGGAGCAGAGTGTCTCACATACATTAATACCATTGCTATAAAAAAAAAGGATAGGAAAAGGCTAAAGGAATGAAAAAAATGACACCAACTACTCACTGACCTGAATGACATTAGTGGAAACTTCTATCACCAGTTTTGGGGGTTTTTTTTCACTTCAAAGTAAAATGCAGAAATTAAGAGTCATGATTAGATAAGAGAGTGAAAAAGCAGGAAAGTTCTGTTTAGCAAGTCTGCTTAAACTGATTGTTTTTTCTTTCCTCTTATTTATTACAACCCAAGTGTACAACCTAGTGTCACCCTGCTCAGGTGAATATAATATAAATAGTGAATTTGCCTAATGTGGCACAATTACAGAAATGTACTGAGTAACTTTGGGCTGATTCCCCAGTAAAGAGTTCTTTATGGAGTGCCTACAAGGCACACCTGTGCCTCATTACCTGAATCGATATTTTTGCCATGTTGATTTGAAGGACGAAAGACTTGAGAGTCTACTTTTATAATTACACAGAACACAAAGAAGACACATTAAAAACTGGAAGAAAACTCAAAAACCTGCCATGCGGTACAACAGGAGGCCAAAAATACAAGGCTAGGTCTAACTTTGCACCTAGGAGCCTCTGTATAGCAAACAATTCCATTTTGTTAACAAGCCACAAGCGTACACTTAAGAAGCAGGTGAACAAATGTAATTGTGAGAAGTACAATGATGCTTCTGAGTCTAAATTGTGTTCCTCCCAAGGCACATGTGTTCATCTATTGCACAGTATTTTTGTGTGTGGTTTTATTTTTTACCCTCTATTTTAAAACAATTGAATGGCTTTTTCCTTAATGACCTCAGTGAGGTAAATTTACAGGATTTACAGGATTCCTTTTCAAATCTGTCACATCTCAATTTCTGTATTATTGAAATAAAGCAGACATCACTCTTCTTTCTCTCTCTCTCTTTATTCCTGGCTTTGGTCTGGCCTGTGAGGTCAATACAGACTAAAGGTCATTAATATCTGATAACTGCGAATGACTTGTAGTAAACACTGATACTCCCATTATGCTCTCTGGTGAATAGGTTTCCATACCAGAAAAACATCATTAATGTTATCAGCAGCTGGCACAGTTTTAACCTCAGCAGAGGCCAAGGAACAAACAGAGACTGAAATATCCCATCATCTCTAGAGGCAGTTACTTCTTTCTGAGTGCAGGTAGTTTGGTGAGGTACCAGGGGGTAAATTTGCCCTCTTTCTGCTCCTGCCATACCCATTCCTTGCACAGAGAGAGACAGATGTAACCTCCATGACTGACAATCTGACCACTGTGACTAGATTTTCATTCAGTTTATTTGCTCTTAAGCCTTCTTTGCAGACTACTTTTATTCTAGAGAATCAAATACACTGGAAAACAACCCAGGTGTTCAGACAGCTCCAAAGGTGAGGCTCTGCTGAAATTGGTTGTGAAAGCAGGACTTTTAACCTTTCACATTTTGATGACTCAATGTAGACTCCACATGTAAAACTCTCACTTTTCAGGGGACAATTTCATTCTTAGTAATTTATGGACGTATTGTATGGAAGAAGATTTATACACTGTGGCAGCACAAACATTTAAAGTGGGTGCTTCAAAATTCCCCCAAATTATACCACTTAAGTTCAGTCCAGCAGCCTACCTGTATATGACACATTTATTATGTGCATTCCTGAACAAACCACCTCAGATGCAGGTGGCTTTTGTGATTTGAGCCTTACAGGCAAAAACTTATTCAGAGCAGCAATGAAATAACTGTGAATTGCTGAGGACTTCTAGTCACTTCCCAAATACTGCCAGTTGCACTAAGGTGACACAAAAAAAGACCTCTTGGAGGGATTAGCAATATGGGGAAGAGTTAGAAGGAGAGATGAGCTGTGCAAGCATGTGCTGGACTACACAATGGGCAGGCCCAAATACCACTGCTTCAGCTATCCTGGTGCAACAAGCAGCACTGCTGGAGGGAAGTCTCCAAGCCTCAGTGTTTCCCTCACAGGTTGCTTTGTTATGATATGATGTATGGTCTGAAATTGGAGCCCATGCTTTCTCCTCTGAAAATAGCCCACTTCAGAGTGTCATCACTGAATGTGTCTGTGGCTAATTGATCTTTAAAATTGGCAGAGTCTGGTATGGAATATACTTGTCTGCAAGTGTTAGGATAGGGATGTTAGAAAGATGCATAAAGAGAGTTTTGTCTGGAGGTGAATCTGGGTTTAACTGATCAGTCCTGGAGTTTTAGCAGTGGCATTAGAAGAAAACACTCAAAGGGGTATAAACATCAAAGGAAAGCATGTGGCATCCATGCAAGAAAGAGTCTTAATTCACCTTACATATAAAAGCAAGCATAAGAAAGACTTACCACTAATTGCATGCAGACACAATGCCAGTGTACGTTCCTGTTGCTTGTTGACTGGAAAGAAATGTAAGTTTTGATCATGCTATGTCCTTATATGCAGGGTAGAAAAGTAAAACAGATGAAGGTTTAATCTAAACAAACTTCTGCCTACCCATGTCTTGCATTGTCACTCCCAATCCTTCCCTCAGAAGGTAAAAATAAATTACTAGAGTCTTTGCAGACCATGAGTACTTTCTGATGGCGCCTGAAATCAGAAAAAATATCTGCTTTACGTCTCTGACGAGTGGGAATTCATTTGTATATATGTGCTGCAAATCACTATCTCCACCAACTGCTTGATATGGAATGAAGAAAATGACGCTGGTAATGTATGACCCTGAGAGTAAAGGAATTGTAGCTATTTACATCAGTTGTCAGCAACCTGCTGCTTGTTTGCGGTGTTGCTGCATGGATATAGATAACCTCTCTGAAACATTAGCTGAGACAAAGCAAGTAATTCTTTGTTGACACATTGTCAGTTTCTAATTTGTTCTCAAACTGTGAGGTAAATCCTCCATCTCCACTGGAAAAAGAACGGCTCTATCTTTCATCAGTCTTTCTGCCCTTTTCACTTTCTATTCTCAGCTGGAAATGTAGTCGAAAAGGACTTTCCTGCCCAGAAACTGATAAAACATACCAACAAAATTATCTGGAGAGTTTAACCTTAGCTGCGGTCCCTTTACATCACCCTGAATAAAAACACAGAGCAGTGCAGAAGGAAAACCATGATCCTTATTAGCGCAGCATCAGAAATCAGAAAGGCTGCAGTTGCAAGGGACAGAGGTTATACCTTGCACTCAGAAAATGTGGCTTTAGCTACAGAAATAATTGCCTCAGAGCCAAGTCTTGGTGAGTGAAAATGAAAAGCTGAGAAACAAAGCCAGAGTGATGGCTCTTCATGAACCGTCGTTATGTCAAGAAGAAATGGTGAATGCTGTGGCAAGGACTTCATTCTCTTTCCATTTCTACTTGGTGTCTTTGAGAAGCCCGCACCAAGAATACAGTAAAATGCAATGCACTAAGAATTTCTTTGCAGAGAGATTGACCCGATTACATTTCACTGGGCATAGGAGCTCATTCTTCTTTCTGATTGCTGTTCGGATAGAAGACTGACAGCTGGACTCCATCACTTGGATTAATGGGTTAAAAGCTGACATCTTTGTAGTATTTTGGACTTTATTTTCTTTATCAGCTTGACTTTCATGCTCAGAGTGCTCTTGCCACAATATTCTTTTAAAAGTACACTTGTCAGGGTCCATTTGCTACTAGCTACCTCGATGGTGACATCAGCGATGGCTGTGGTTTACCTTTTGACCTTAGAGAGGCAGCAGATGGGCCCAGTAATAAATCCCGATTATTAGTGAAGGAGCCAATAGCTTGGAAAGACAGAAATAAAAGTCAGGCAGTTTTACACTGAAGTTCTTGTTATCTGCTTTGATATGGAGTTGTGGGCTGTGCCAGGGGTGATGATGAGCAGCCTAGGCTGCCTGCAGCCCTTCGGTCCCAAGCAGGCAGTGTGTGCTGCACCACTGGCTTTCTCTTCCTGCCCTCCCTTCCTCCTCCCTTCCTACCTCCAGCAGCCCAGAAGTGCCTCCCCTCCCTGAGTCCACTTAAGCTTTCGGCTCCATGACTTAAAAGCAACAGGTGGAAGGATAGGAGCCTTCGGGGCAGCAAAGGGGCAGCCAGAGCTGGGCCATTTGAAGTGCAGGAAAAGGCTGCTTGGGAAGTTGTGGCTGCCTCACCCCTAGCAGTGTTCAAGGCCAGGTTGGACAGGGCTTGGAGCAATCTAGTTTAGTGGAAGGTGTCCCTGCCCATGACAGGGGGGTTGGAACTGGATGATTTTGAAGTCTGTTCCAACCCAAACCAGTCTGTGAATGTGACTCACAGGCTGCTGTGGTAATCTCTGATGTGTCTTGCAGGCCCTCAACGAATGTGCACAGGTATGGAGCCCTGCAGAGAAGAGGCCTCAGTGCAGCCAAGGTTTGGCAAAGGATAAGGGAACTCTATCATGATGTTTTAACAACGTTTAAATAAATAAATAAATCCCATGCTGATGATCAATGCAAAGTGTTGATTTTGTGTTCCATATGCTGGGGTTTGCAAGGTGGTGTGGGCAGGCTGGACAATGGCTGAGCACCAGCAGCAGTTATGTACATTGCCTTGTTAAAGCCTTGGTTCTGAAAAACTGTGATTTAGCCAAAGCTGTACACCGTATGGAGACAGGCTGAGAAAGTTGGGGCTGTTCAGCCTGGAGAAGAGAAGGCTGAGTGGAGACCTCATAGCAGCCTTCCAGGATCTGAAGGGAGCCTACAAGGATGCTGGGGAGGGACTCTTCATCAGGGACTGTAGCGACAGGACAAGGGGTAACGGGTTCAAACTGAAACAGGGGAAGTTTAGATTGGATATAAGGAAGAAATTCTTTACTGTGAGGGTGATGAGGCACTGGAATGGGTTGCCCAGGGAGGCTGTGAATGCTCCATCCTTGGCGGTGTTCAAGGCCAGGTTGGATGAGACCTTGGGTGACATGGTTTAGTGTGAGGTGTCCCTGCCCATGGCAGGGGGGTTAGAACTAGATGATCTTAAGGTCCTTTCCAACCCTAATTATTCTATGATTCTATGATTCTATGGTTCGGCTCTGACAAATTTTCCATTTTTTGGAATAATAATGGACATTTTAATCTTGTCTATTTTGGAGTGGTGTTCTTTTATTTTTTTTCTTTCCCCAACATGCATAGTTTGATGGGCAGCAAAATCCTGCAGCAAAATTCTTGGTAAATTGTGATTTTGCACAAGTAAAGACTACAATTTTATTTCATATAAATACTAAAAGCTGCCTGTAATAGCTCGTTTGCATATGACAAGTTTCCCATTGCTACCTGCATGTACTTTACAGCTTGGATATTCAAAAGCCATACTATATGTTGTTTGATCCTGTACAAAAGAATGATGAAGCAATTGATCTTTTTCTTAATTATTAGGCATAAATCACCTATGAATAATACATATTCAGAATTTTTCTGTCATTTAAATTTTTATTTCTTTTCTTTTGCTAAGAAAGGTGACAAGGCAAAAAACATTTAGCATGTTTGCCTTAAGTCTTTGTTGGAAAAGAAAGAGTGAGATAAGTAATTTTGTTTTGTCCTCAGCCCAGGTTTTTGTTGATGCTTTGAAACATTTGAAGTTTTCCATTCAGTGCTCTTTTTACAATGGATGTAGAAACTCTCTTTCCCTTCCTACCCCCCCCAAAAAAAGAAAATAAAAAAAAAGATTAACTTATACTGTGTGTCCAGCGTCTCTCCTTTTACATCTGTGGGCAGTCCCAGTTAATTTACTGAGAATAATGTGAACAGACTATACCTTTAAAGCAAATCAAAGAAAATTTCACACTTTTCTTGTCTTAAAATCTTTCCCATTCATTTACTAGTAGGAATGACTGTACTTTGTGCTGGCTGATATGCAGACTATTATTAAACCAATCATTTTGTTGTGAGTGATTGCCAAATGGACGTTGTATTTTTGCTTTCCAATAAATCAGTCATTTAAAATTCAGTGAGTTATCAAGAAATTCCTTCCCCAAAAGGCACATGTGACAATTAGGATATTTTTGGTTGTTGTCTAAATTTACTTCAGAAATATGATGATCTCTGTAGAGTGTAAATGAAGAATACACACAGGAATCAGGCCCTTAATTTGTATAACGACAGACACAAACTTACTGCAATATTATCAACAGCTAGTGTCTTTACTTCATCAGTTGTTAGTTATATCAATCATTTCCTTGCCAGCATGGAAACAGAAGCTCTACTGTTTTCGAGAAGAAAGTGTATGCGTATGTTGTGTGTGTTCCATATAAATTACCCAGGTGTTTTAATACATCCAGGTGGTTTTTTTATTCCTTTTGGAAAAACAGAAAGGAAACAACCCAAGGGCTAATGTTCTAATTATCAGTGGTTGTGCAAGCCTCCAAAAAAGCATGTATTCTATAACCTCTGGAAAAATTCTGACATGTTATAAACTGGCTAAATTAGCTTCAATCAGTAAACAAACAAATTGGTGCCAGCACAATAGTACAATAACGCAGCGCATACTAAGTGACTTATTTTCCTATTGCCAAAAATAGCTAAACAATGCTAAATAGCCTTGATTTTTCTTTATATAATTTGAGTTAGAGTTTTAAAAATGTCGTAATTCCTGATCTTTAATGAAGAATGGTAGAACACTTAATTTCTCAAAGATTCCTGGGAAATTCTTTGTTGACAGTGACTTACAACTCAAGTCATCTGTGGTTTAAAATGTTAAAAATAAAACAAATTTCATTCAACTACTGTGGTAACAGTGGAAGTTTAGGTGCATGATCTTTTTTAGCTTAGCATCAAAAGAGGAAACCAAATGCTTCTTGAGAGCAGATCATATTGGGCTAAACTGAGTAATATTGAAATAGGATTGCGTATGTGGGAGAAACTATCAAGTGGGAGAAAAGCATAAAAAATGCAAGAAAATGTAAGACACTCCACAGTCAGTTTTGGAATCAGTGATAGGGTATCAATATCCAATGAAAAAGCTTTTTTTTTTACTCACTTAATTCCTGATGGCTGTTTATCTGTATTTTCATTCTGCATGGGAAGATATTATGGTTATGTGAATTTTCTCTGAACAACAGATAATAACCTATGTAAATTAACGGCTGGCCCTGCCTGATTGCAGAAAAGTGGGTAGAAAGTTGCAGGAGCTGCTTCGTTTATTGTCGAGCAGATTATTTTTTGCAGTCAGTGGGTCTATAAGTATAATAATTATTTATGATTCTGGTAATAGGCTAGTATTAGTAACCATTAGTTACTACTATTACGACTAGTATTAGTATTAGTGGTAGTAAACTCTCTGGGTGTGAATATACTCTATACAGAATCTATTGTGTTCAGGAAATGGAAATGAATTCAGTTTTGAGTTTTGCAGAGTGCCACATACTGTAACTTCTTGAATTTTTAGTTATCAACAGTTTTTAAGCCAAAGTATTTATATACTTGCTCTCCTGTGAGGGTAAAATCTTCATACCTTAGTTTTTCTTTTATGATCACATAATGACATTTAAGCCATCAGAATGTTGTATACATGCTTTTACCTCCTTCTGACTACTCAGTGTATTGACTTTAATATTTATACTGGAATACAGATCATCACATTTATGCATTACTATGAAATTAAAAAAAAACCCACAAGCATGTCTCAATTACTTATCTCTTTCCAAATCCAAATGCTTTCCACGAGAGACATGAAAGCTTTCATCTTTGAAAATTGCACAGACACATGTACACACACAGACCTGTGGAAAAAAAGGTTTGTATATTGCCAAACACCTTGTTTTTTGTTTTTGTCAATAACATACCTATTTTGACCGGTCAATGGTACTGGAAACCGCGTATTTGCTGACAAAGGTGAACTAGACCTATGCACATGAATATGTGCTTGAAATGAGAAACATTTTGTTGTAAGTGTTGAGTTCTCTCCTGTCTGCATTTAGTTACACTAACATATTTCTCCATGTGAAACTGAATAATTAATTGTCCCAATGGTGCCATCAGGAAAGTGTTTTCAATTGCTGTTTCTGGAGACTCCATTGCTACTCAGCTCCCATGAATATGTCAATAAACATACATGGTTGACTACAACAGAATATATTTCTTTTACACACTTCACAGTCTTTTTCTGAGAATATAAGAGACCTGGATATATAAACTGCCAGTGTTCTTTTTGCAGTAACAGAGTCCTTAAGTCTGAACTGTTGCTTTTCTAGATAGCGATCAATACCTTGAAAAAGGGAAATACTACTGGAAGCCTTCCTAAAACTCATTTGTGCCTAAAAAGAACTCTAATAATGTAAACAACTTTTGTAGATTTGGGTAAAAAGCAGACATACAGCTGTCAGTTTGTTTCTCTTTCTTTTTTTTTTTTTTCCTTTTCTTTTTGAGGAGCAGGGATTTCTATAAGCTTTCTTTAGTTTTAATTACTGTTTTTGTAGAATCATATTTTATGACCTTTTCTGAGAAAACATCCCACATATTTATTGCAATTGACCTCATTGCAAATTAATAGGGATTTATATACAGACATTTTTCATCATAATTATTCAACATGTATCTTTTTCATGGAAGCTTCACACACGTATGCAGCACAGCTATGACCATCAGTAGTTTCTCCTGGCTTTCTCTTGTTTTCTAAAGGCTGTAATGAATGCCAAAAGATATATAACTGACTGCCCATCTCTCACAGAGTATTTAACTCCATTAGGAATTAAACACCTATATTCAGTCTGCTTCCTGGTACCCAGATTAGGAATCCAGAGAAATGGCTCCACACTAAATAACAAGGCAATTCTGTTGTTACAGGATTCCGTCTATCTTCACAGCAATCATGTATCTTCTGGCATCTATCCATGGTTATTATATATATGACCATATTTCACAGCATACTATTTTGCAGATCAAAATTCTCCCATCTTCATGTGCCACTGACAAAGTGCATTCTATACTACTGGTTCAGTAAGAATACACCTTTAGAATAATCATATCACAGTGACTTTTGCAGGAAAAGCTGGGAAGGATTTCTGCCTCTCCCCTTTCTGGGAAATGCAATAGTTGGGAGCTAGAACTAGGCTAGTTCAAACTAAAAGCCACACAAGTATTTTTAACAAGGAAGAGAGGTGATCATCAGGATAACTGACATGGCTATTATAGATTCTCTCTCAATAGCTGCACTTATTTGAATTATGAAGAATTTTGCATAACTTCATACATAAAATTGGTGACATGCATTCAATAACCTGATATTTGTATTACATATGTATTATTTTACCATGTGTAATTGTCCCTATTTATGCTTATCATCCATCTGATAAAAGGCATCAGATAATTTTTTTTTGTAATTTCACTTTGCTACTCTATGTACTATCTCTTACTAGAGATGTAATTTAGCCATTGTATGTGTTCTGCTATACCCATTCTTTCAGAAGAATCACTTATGTTTATCAGATTGCAAGAGTCTTTTGTTAAATAAACACAAAATATTATCCTCTTCTTCAGTCATTGCAATTATGTCACTAAACGCAGAATTATTAATTCACAGCTTTAGCTCACAAACTATCTTACTTGCTCTCACAGATTTGTGACTGTTGCATATTACCCAGAGACCATCAAATAATCCACAATCTTCTGATCACTTTCCATTTTCTCTTGGAAATTAAATTTTTCAACATTTGCTTCTTGTATGTTCAAGGCAGACACTTCTTTATAAAGACAATAACTCAGTTTTCTATTATTTCCTTCATTTAGGTCTCCTGCAGTGTAGTATTGAAAGTTCATTCTGAAGCCGACAAAAATTACTATTTTTCCTAAAGAAAAATATTATTTTAGAAAACCTCTTTGTTCAGTTCAGAAGAGATTAAGAAGTCAGAACTGAAATGTAAAGTATGTAAAGATGCAGGTCTTAAGGATCAAAATATCATCATTAAAAATAAGAATGTCTGTTAATTCAATATCGAAGTTTGGAGGATGACTCCAAACTCAAATGCTTAGGTGATGAAACTCAAATTATGGTATTCTTTCATAAATTACATTCATATGTGACTGGAAAATAAGGTCTGCCTAGTGTTTGCATTAACTCAATTATTTTAGAAGCTTTAGGCCTACCTGTTTCATTTTAGCTATATTTCACATGAAAGAAAGTCTAGGGTATGAATTAGTCTATTTTATGGTGGACTGGATGAATGAGTCAGTTGTTTTTTGACTTCAAACTTTAATTTTAAAAATCAATCTACATTTTTTATGTTTCAAAGATAGCTGGTTTCTGCTGTTTGAAGGTTAGCTGTCATGACATGCCCTTGTGTGGCAGAGAGCCTGTAACAGTGCAATAACAGGCATCATTTCTATCCCTATCCTTCTAACTCTCAAATCTCAGATAACCCCTAGAAATGGCAATATTACAGAGGTAAAACAATGTTCAATGGCATGTGCAAGACAAAGAACATCTCCAAATAATGTTAAATTGTTGATGATTGAACTAGCCACTGAAACAGAATAACAAAGTGGAAAGCATGAAAATAATAATGTCACATGTTCTACCCATAGTTCTTAGTTCTTACTCAACTACATTTACACATTTTCCAACAACTATGAATATGTCAGCATTGCTCTTAAGCTATTAAAAATTAAATGCAACAAATATATCTAACAGGAGGGAGAAATTTCCTCAGAATAGAAGGCAAAAAAATGTCAGCTCTATTTGTACAAGAACTTTAATTTTCAACTAAGCAGTCCCATGTACTGGAGAAAGAAAATCTTTTCAATTTGGAGGACTTTGACAAATATTAATATATCACAGTTGCAATGGGATTCATTTGTGCTGTGGAATCCAAGAGGTCAGTACATCTGTAAAGACTTATAGTACTTAAGAGATGATCGTACAAGACATATGGTTTAATCATGATGTATTTAAGCCTTTTTTATCTGCTTAAGAATTTAATGTTTTTCTTTCTCTAATTTAAGAAACCATTTGCTATTCCTCTCAACAACCAAAAAAGTATTAATAACAGCAACCACAGTATATTAAAAATGGATTGAGAAAAATCAGAATTACATAACTATAATTGATTACAACTATGATTAAAATAGAGATATAATGATTTCAGTGTTAATACTTATATGCTTGACATCACATAAATTTTTATATATGGGTGGATTTCCTATAGAATCTCATTTATAACACAGTAAATCCCCAGAGGAAGATAATGAAAATGTGGAAGGACCCAGTGATTTATATCTCAGCATTAATATGTTTATGTCACTAAAGCTATCTTCTAACAGCAGTTTATTTTGCTAAAACTATGTCCTTCCAGTAATGGTCGTAACCACTGTTTTATTTTTAGAATGCTAACAAACACATGAATTCAGTGTTGCATGAACTGTGGTGGAAACAGCCTGCCAGATTTTAGGTATCTCCTTTTGCCAACTTGCCCTTTGTCGTTGCTGGAATGTGTACGCTACCCCCATTCTCATCAATGGCCAGCCATTTTCAAAGGAATGTGGTAGTCGCAAGTTGTAAAATTATTCCCTGTGCCAAAACTATGGGAAAACTCTCTGAGTAGAAGTATCTAAACCAAAGACATTGGAGATGGGTCACATAGCAGCTATTCAAAGTGTGCTGCTTGTGGTACAATTTGGAATTGAATGCTCAAGTCTGTAAGAGTGGGTCAAGTGTACAGGCACTTGCGTTAGACTATTGAACTGGAGCATAGCTAGAGTAGCACTGCAGAGTAATATGACTCTCTTCTGTAAACTCAGCCACCAAGTATTACCTTTCAGGAATGCTTGTCTTTTTTGTATTCTCTTCGGTCTTATTAAAGTATTTAACAAAAGCAAAGTATCCAAATACTGGAATGTCATCTATGTGGCCGTAAAGAGCTATAAAGAGATCAGCACAGGACATGAAATATGAAATATGAAATAATTCTTTTTATAACTCAAATAAGCGTTGGGAATATTAAGGGTTATGAGATAACTAAAAAAAAAAAAAAAACCCCAAACAAAAACCAAACCTAAAAATAAAAGTTATTAGACAGTCCTGCTCATAGATTATCTGATTATGGACTGGGGAAAAAAAAAATGCAAGTTAAAAGTTAATTCTACAGTATTAACTTACATGGTCTTAAACATAGGGTTTAGTCTTTAATAATAATCAAGCCTACAAACAAACCAAGGAAAAAAGATATAAGCTTGGTACAGAACACCCATATGTCAATTCATAGCATAGAGAGGAAGCTGCAGCTTAATTTTACCTTGTTCAGGCAGTTCCTTTCAATTACACTAGGATTTACTTTTACCCATTAATGAATGATTTTTCATACCGTTCTTTAACATATGTTGCAAACTATTCTTTTCTGCAGGAAGACAAGATTAGCTGTAATACATATAAAAGTTTAAAAGCTGCCTTTTAAGAATGGGACTAGACTTCTGAAACCTGAAAGGTTTAAGATCTGACCATAACTATGCCCAGTAACATATTTCTAGTGCTGTGATGCATCTCAAAAAAGATTAAAGATAGAAGCATGGAAAGCATTTTATGTCACAAATCTAGTGGCAGTGAAGCCTACAAAAGAGAATCATTTAATAGTTTCTTAATCAGAAACTTTTACAGCATGATATATTCCTCAGCTGGTTTTCTAATCAAGAATAACTCTGACAATGTCTGAACTTTCTGGTTTTGTCTTGATCTGGTAAAGACAAAAAACTGATTTGGCAAAGACAGGATCATTCAAAAATGCTGTGAGGCTCCTGGTTATAGTTTGAGGCTGCTCTGGATAGCACTCTGTTGTCCCTGAGGAAGTACAATGAGCCTGTAAGAAAGGATGTGAGTTTTTATCCATCCGCATCTCACACACCATTACAAGAACATAAAGATACTCTGTTTCCAGCACCAGCTCACCTTCTTTCCATAAGTAAGCAAATATTCATTCTAGGTGAAATGTACACTTATCATAAGGGCTAAAATTGGGCCATGTGATAATAAATTATAGCTTACTGTTTATACTCTGGATGAATGCTGTCATCTACTCAAAAATGGCCTGTAGCCTTTTCTTTGCAATTATCTTCCACCTATGGGCTACAGTAAAACCTCTTGTGATACTGACAATGCTTTTGAGTCTGCTATGGGTGTATTTGGTTAGACAAAATATTTGTATCCAACAATTAGGATCTGTAACAATCAGCATTTTAGAATCATAATGGATTCTGGAAGGAAAAAAAAAAAAGAAAAAAAAAGAAAGAAATTATATTCTTATTTGAGCAGAACCTAAAATGGTGCACTGATATTTCTTTAACTAAATCACATTTTATCATGCTTATGTTTTCCTTTATGGGTTTTATATTGACCAACTGCTTTGAAATAGGTTCTACTGGAATACTGCTTTTTTATCAGATTGCATGCTGGTACTAAGCGGCAATTGTTTTAATTCATAACAATTGCTGTTAAGGTCATATAAGAGATATTTTTGATCTAAAAACCCCTGGTCATTTTATGTACAATCAGCAGCCAGACACTGTTTACTTTCAGTGACTGTGGCATGTTTATGTATGTCTACCTCAACAATTAAAAACAAATAGCCCAGAAAGGATGTTCTGTTAGCATCTAAGTAAGTAATGGAGATGGTTAAATGAAAGTTACTAAATCAAGATGAAATACATTTCTAAAGCTGTGTCAGCTGTGCTTTCAGGCCAGAGGAAAACAAAATTGATCACCTGGTCACCATCCAAGGTCAAAGGTCTGAAACAGAGACTGCTGACACTAAGGTAAATGACATGTTTAAAATAATAGGCATAGAGAAGTTTTAATCTAAAAGAAAAAAGAATCAAGGAACATATGTATATAGAGCAGTGTCGTATTGAGAATCATGTAAAGACTTTTTTTGCTATTTTCTTTTCCTTATGAAATAATTAAGGGATGAAAACGCACCTGAAATGAACACAAAACTTTACTGATTCATAAAGATCCAGGTATCATAACAGATGCCCAATTATGCTCTGTACTCCAGTAATGAAAGGAAAAATCAACCTAAAAATGGTAAATTTTTTTCTCTGCTTAGGTTCTTTTTATTAAAGTGTTAGGAGCAGCATGTTTTATAGACTGTTTAGCAATCAATAATCCTAAAGAAATTGTAAAATATTAAGAATAAAGTAATCTATACATCATATTTCTTTTCATGAAATTAGCGAAAACCAGTAAGAATGGGAAAATCGGTCTTGAAGAAAACTGTACTCCATGGAAGTTTGTTTGGTTTATACTTCAGAAATGCATATGACTCAGCTCTGTTTGGGTGAGTATTAGTGACATCACTGCAAAGTTTTACAGAGGGGATGACTTGCAAATCAGAGCCACAGGGATAGGGTTTTCAAGGACTTTTCTTTAGGTCAGGGTATATCTGATGAGGTATCAATTTAGTCTGGTAAAAACTAACATTATATTGGTACTGTGGCAAAACAGGCAAAATAAGTCTTATTTCCAGAAGAAATCAGGGAGCATGAGATAAACAATATTTTTCTCAGGATTAACTAAGAATTATACATCCGACTTAAGTTTTGATTACAGCATGCTCAGATAACAGTGCAAATTCCAGATGAAATGCTGATAGAAATGAGGTTGTCAGCCTTCTGAAATGACAATCGATCCTTTCACTCAGCCAAAGGGATATTATTGTAATTATTAATGATTTCATTTTTATTTGTGCCTTAATCCAGACAAAGTAAAGTGACTGCATATTTGGAAACTGCTACTTTTCAGTCTAAGATGGTTACTGCATCACCTCCAGTCGAAATAAAACATCTCTGTTGTGTATCAAAGATTCACCACCCAGATGAGCTAGAATTCCCTGTTTGCTCTGAAATTGTCGCCTCCTATATCAGTAAAATTTGTGAAGTCTCATCTCCAGGTTGCCTTGCCATTTATTAAATATTTTAGCCAGAAAGACACATTAAGAAGGCCTACAGACTAGGAACACAATTGAAAAACCTCTAAGAAAGGAAATATCTTATTAATTCATTAAGTCAAACTGCTTGTATCTACACTTGTATGACTAGAATTATGGTTCATTAACTTCATTTCTTTATATGAGTTAATTAGCTCAGAGGAGGCCAGAAATTAATTACCAGCTTATATAGTTTGTGCAGAATGGCATTCTGTTTATTTAGTTTCTCCTATTAACTTTTAATCTCTTCAAACAATAAAAGAGGTAATTAGTATTTTATAAACAAAAATGAATGCAACAAAGGCAAATAATTTGCCAAATAGTGAGGCTCCTGTGTGGAACCTGATAGTTGTGTGGTTCAAGTTACAGACCTTTTCACTGTTAAGTATAAGCAAAAGGAGATTGAAAATGTAGGTAGTCTTAAGGCAGGGCCATGTAATCCATCATGAAAGAAGAGCTACCTACTAATACCTCACAGAGCAGAAAAACGGGCCTTAAAAAGTTTCCAGCTGTTTGAAAATAATTGCCCATGTACTCAGCTACAGTAACAGTGGTAGCTAGCTTTACTACATTATGGGAACGCAGTGGTACAAAACAGGGAAAAAAGAAACATATTTCGTTTATTTTACCAAAACATCTGCTATTAATGCATACTATATGATTGTGATAAAAACAAAAGGTCAAATGTCACCAGTGTCTTTGGTGCTTAACCAGGGTGTGTTTCTGCACTATAACATATATTAAATATGCTTAGCAACTTATAAGTTAAAACTTTTTATGTTGATAACACATATTGACCTTTGTTTCGTTTTCTTTTCTGAAGAGATTGCATATGTGATATTCTTTGTAATTTTTTGGTAATTTTAATAAGTACACACTAAATGTACAAAGATGCAGCACAGTGCAGATATTCATCACCATATTTTTTGTATACATGAGTATATAAACACAAATATGTGTCAAGCATGTTACTGAGGAAATATTTCAGGAAATTCTTGATGAGTGTTTAAGATTTTTTTTAGGACTACTTATTCACTTCCTTACATCTGCAAAACCAGGTGCTTTTGTGCAGCTCTACAAAACCCAGAGAGAGTCATAAAAGCCCTCTTTAAAAAAGTCTAAAATCACCATGAACTTAAAGTCTATAATCTTATGACATTCATGTACTAAAAATACATTGTGGGTTTCATTGAAGAGCAACCCTGTGCCCTTCCTACTGGTATCCATTTAAAGTTCCCTGTCTTGGGCCTTGGCTGTGTGCAATTTGTGGAAGCAAAAAAATAAAATATCGTGTGGTTGATTATTTAGCCTGTTTGAGGCTATTGAAGAGTTGGGTGAGTCTCAAAATACATTGATTGCAAGATGCTGACTGGATGTACTAAGCAGAGAGATATTGTTACAATAAGGTTCCATAGTTTGTCATTTACCTGTAAAATTAACAGTCCCTCCATAGAGAGAAACCAGAGAGCTGATTTTGGGTAAGGAAGGAAAAGTTACAAAAAAGTACCTTTAGTATTTAACCAGTATGGCTTACATGCTTTATATTTGGTAGAATCAAATAATATTCATTAATACATTCATAAAATTGCATCCTGTAAAATCTTTGGATGGTGAGTACTAAAACCAGAATGCCATGTCTAAAGGTGTTTGCCTGGTGTGATAAAACCAACATAAGAAAGCTTCTTTGGAGTTGCTCAAATCTGAAGTGATACAGCACAGGTCTTCCTTGTGCACCCGGGGGGTAAATCTAGGCTTTGCTGAAGTCAACAGAAAAACTCTTACTGACTGCAAAAAGACAAAGGATTTCCACCACTGAAATACTACATTTTACTTCAGAGATCTTTCAGACTAAAATATAGAAGTGTTCTTTCTCCTATTTGGTTTCTTTATCAGGTCAGCACATGACCTAAATGAAGAAACATTTGCAATAAATCAGAAAAATTCTGCTAGAATTAAAAAAAAAAAATAAAAAACCCTTCAAATGACAGAACAATAATATCTAATAACCTTTATTCTTGCATTTAAAAAGCCACAATAATTAGTGCCATTTTGAAGGCTGTGACAACAAAGGATGAGCCTGTAACTTTCTTCAACATGTAAACTTCAAAACACAAAAGAATTAGAAAGGACTTCAGGGCATTCAGTGAGTCCTGAAGCTGATCGCATCAATGCTTCATCAATGAAAGACAATATTCCTGACTATCTCTTCAGTGTACACAAAGGTCTTCATTGGAATTGTTTGAATCATCACAATTAATTTTAGCCTCTGACAAAGAATAGTATTTTTCTTTCTCTCTCTGTCTTGTATTTTATTCTGCTTTTGTCTTAAAATCCTCTTGATGTGAAACAGCTGCCATCTTCAACCTGATTAACAGATAGGCATGGGTTCTTTATTGCCAGCATTAGCTTTACAGCACAAATCACAGGGCTTCAAAAGGCTAGGGAAACGATCAAACTGCTCAGGACTGTTACAAATGATTTCAAGCAATTCACCACTCCTAACTGAGCTGCCTTTGCATATGATTTTCCCAGATAATTCCTGAATATGCTGACATGCCGTGTCAAGTTGATTTCTATCGATCTGATGAGAAAAAAAAGCTCTCATCTGAACACAACCAAGCATGTTATATATGCTTTTCTAAATTTACCCTATTATTTTAACCTACAGACATCACCAGCATCTATGTGTAGAGAATTGAAAGAAGGACAGTGGTACCTTTTTAATTTTTATATTAATTTTGGCTTTTAATAGTAGGATTACATTGTCCACATGGAGAAAAGGAAATAAATAAATCTGATGTAGAAGCTCACGGGTTTAAATTAATTTGCATAAATACTCTTGCCCCATTAAAGACAAGTGAGAAATTTGCACAGGAGTTCTTGTGTTGTCAGTTCAACATTTCCCATTATTTTCATATTCACAATTTCTATTTTTTAATATTTTTTTAGGAGTAATTTTATATTTATATTGCCAGACTAGTTATTGGTCTGCAGATAACATATTTAATTTCTTATAGTTTCTAAGAAATGGGAAAATTCTTATCTCTTACTCAACCTCATCTGCCTCTGCAACATGTCATCTTGTCTCACTGTCTAATACTGAAAATTCTTCCATTGTCCTCACTGCCTACCCCAGATATCCTACAGACAAGTTTTCTCTGATCTTTACTGTATTAAAAAGCAGTTTTAAAACTCAGTACTTAACCTGCACTTTACTTGGTAATTTGTCTCCTACTTCAGGTACAACTGTCATCTATGGCAACATCTACTACAATTTAAGAACTCAGAATTCCCCCCTTCTCAAAAGACCCACACCATCACCTGCCCACATAGATAAGTATTTAACGTAATTTTATCATCTAAATATAATTATTTCCTCTGGCAGGTTCTGTCTCTGAACACTCCCACCAAATACCTTTTCATTACTTATCCCCTTTTTGTTGCTTACTAGCTTTACAACTCCGAATGTTCCTGCCAGGCCTGGTTTCCTTCTCTGACCTTTGCTCCCTCGCTCTTCCATAAAGAGTTCACAGAAGTTAATCCTGAACACTGAGGCATCTTCCACTTACTGCCAGTTCAGTTGAATTTAGGTGAACAGCTTACAGAACTATGTTTTTCTCTAGACATTTGCCAAAGTTGGGATTTTCCTTTTCTTTGGTTCTTTGTCTACATTTGTCAAGTTATTTTGTAATGTATCTCAACTTTCTTCTGGGTAACAGACATCTGCATCTTGTTTCTGATCCTAATGGTCCATCTCCTTGTTTCCTTTCCTTCTGCCACACACATTTTGACCCCTGCCTTCCACTACATCCTCTGCAGCTAATTCTTGTTGAAGCAAACACACTCCTTTATGGCAAGACAGTTACAATTCAAACATTATCCTCAACTGTGAGACTCTTCTGTTCATCTAAAATTGCTTCAAAGTCAACCACAAATTCTTCTTTGTGGCCTGTGTTGCTTTGCTCTGCAAGGCTGCTGAATGACAGATCCCTTACATGTGACACTGATTTGCAATTCACTCTGCTGAATTACTTGAGAAAAAAACTTGATAACTCCAAGATAAATGTCTGCATAGTCTGGATATGTGAAGCCACTTCAGTCACTTCTCAGTCATATAAAGCCACATCTTGTACATTATACAATGCTGCTTCTGTTTTCAAATTTTATGCTATATCTCTTGACCTGTTATGATCCCATCTCCTTTATGTGCCTATGTTTCCCTTTTTTGTTTTACTACGTGTTTTCCTAATGCTTCTTACTCATCCCTTCCAAACTTGCAGATTGATACTTTGCTGCTGCTTCTGCACTAATAGTCTGCAACTGTCTAGCCAACATCCTCAGACTCACTGACTCCGTTCCTTTTTTAAATGCAGCAGTAACCCAATCTTTAATCGGCACACTGCAGCCCAGTTCTGCCTGTGTTTTGCTTACTATTTCCTATCTTTTATATCCCTCTTAACCTTCTGTTCCTATCATTTTTCACTGCAACCTTCTGTAGCTATGTCCATTTCTGTAACTGTCTTGTAGGATATTTGCATGAATAATGAGTTACAAAATTACAGTGTGCTCCACTGAGCTGTTAAGCATGACATAAGTCATCTTCCTTGCCACCATGAAATCCAGTTGCACTTTGGACATTTTTGTGACCAGAAAACTTCTTATCTTTATCCTCATAAAGTTAATCTTTGTTATTCCTGCATTCGCTTATTGACATATCAACCCATCTATGGGACCTTTGAAAGGAATGTGGATATATAATGTTAGATATGAAGCTTTCACAATCACAGACAGCCCTACTGAAATATTTTCAAAGAGCATGATTTACTTTCAAAATCTGATCTGCACAACTGGGTCTCTAGCCTTCCTCTTCTACAGATTTTTACATTCACCTGTAATTTTAACATAATCTTTTCTTACAAGTACTTCTTTGGTAGTCTCAATGAAAAACGTATTTCATGAGGCCATCAAACCTTTGCTGGATAACAGTAGAGGAATTTGTTGCAACTTCTATAAAATACTTATGCTGTCTTTCCCTTGCAAGATTGTTTCTGCAATTACTCTAAATAAAGCCATATTTCCAGTGGCTTTTTTCTTCTATTTTAAATCGCTCTTAAAAATTTCCTCACCATAAATCCACAAAATAAATGCAAGGACATTAATCCAGCCCATCCCTCCTCCCTACATCCAACCATCTCATTGAAGTTTTTGTCTCCGCTTTTATTATGACTACATACCAACATCCTTGTGAAGTTTGTAAGCCACGATGGCATACATCATGGCACCATACCTGTGAGGAGAGGAAATGATCATTTTTCCTCCCCCCGCATTCTTACTATTGACCAAGGTTATTCTCTTTATCATGTGCAGATTTTATTGAGTGATGCCAAGTGAGATGAATAGAAGCAAATAATGACAGTGCTGCAATGATGAAATGAGAGACAGAGGTCGTCTAGGTTTTATACTGAACAAATTGAGTCACATCCACTTCTCATCCATTATTTAGGGGTGATTGGGCAGGCTTGGCTTCTATAGATTTGATAATCATTCAGATGTCCATATTAAATATGTAACATAAATTTCTCATTTGGCTGTCGATGACTTGTCACTGCAAAACAACAATGCATAAAAAGGGCTTTAATGTATGGATTCTCAGAAATATTTGACATAAATAAATATGTAAAAGGCAGATAATAAAATCTGTTTCTGTCTGCCTGCCAGCTAGCCTTCATGTCAGACTGGACAGCCCCATCTAATACTGTGATTTTATGCAGCTGTATCCTATGAATATTGGCCTGCACACTAGAGATTAAAGCACAGCAGATGTTTCTCTGCAGGCTAACAAATATATCACCCCTGATAACGAATGACAAATGTTGTTCCATATTGTGTCAGACAAAACCAGGGCTCTTGTAAAACAAGTGTTACAGCTGGAATAGGATATTTTAACACAGTTACCTAAGGAGTAGACAAACAGACAGCCGCTTGCTCAAAAGGTAGCTGAATCCTAACCTGCAGACATGCAGCCATAGCAAAAATCAAATGCTGGAGTTCAGGGAAAAAATGAAAAAAAAAAAAGCCCTCTTAACAATAATAAGAAATATTCAAGGCTTTCTGTATATTGTAATCAGATTTTTGTGTATGATCTTGTCATGGATCATTTGTAGCTATCCACCACTGTTCCTCAATCATAATGATACAGTTGAGAGTGTATCTGGTGTGGAGAAAGGGTATGTAACGGTAGGAGACACAAAGTCATCCTGGTAAAATCCAAATGATGAGTTTATTTGGTTTATTATCCTGCAATCTCATGCTATCCCAATGGCTTCCAAGGGGCAGAAAGATGAATGTAAGGAGAGGAGGGAGGACAAAAATAGCCTGTGTGTTATGAAATATTGCACTAGGCTAATTAGTGCACTGCATCGTTATTTATTACTGTTTTATTTGGGTCATTTTTTCCCCCTTGTGCATATTAGCGATGCATTAATGTCTGGTCAGCAGCATGCCTTAGCAGCATGTCTTGGCAGCATGGAGGAAATGGTAAGTTCTCCCTCTTCACCTATTTGTTAATTCAGTATCTTTATCTCCTCCCTTGCAAAACTAAACCCTATAACCTTCATGGGAGTCAAGGTGCTTGAAAACTCAGCAAGTAAGAAGATGGGATCATATTTTGATGCTCAGAATACTTGTAAGTTTCAGCTGCTGTACTTTGCAAATGTATGCAATTAGCATGTTTTCCTTAGCTTTCAAGTAGTCATTCGTCCACTGAATCGAGTACTAAAATAAATACATTTTTACTGCTGGCAGAGACAATGGAGGAAAAAGGCAATACAGCAACATGGCAACTTTCAATCACTTCCTGACTTGTTAATGAACTTTTTTTCCCTTTTCTAACTGAGACTTTGCTTTTGAGCGACGGTGTTTTCCCCAAGCCATTTTATACAATGAGATGGTAACAGTTGTTTGTCTGATAAAGCACGTACTATTTAGAACACAGATGTTTGATTATTATTTATTTCTCTCTGAAGCCTGCTTATTCAGTCCCAAATGATCTTTTTTTTTCTTTTTGCTTAAATTTAATTTGGAATGTATGTTGTTTGTAAGTGACAGATAGTTTAATTATTAATAGGATCCCGCAATGCAAGGCACTATAGTTTTAAAGTCATCTGGGGCCAAACCAACACTACTTCCTTCCTTCCTTATGCTTCTGGGATTCCTTGAAGAATGCAAAGGTAATTACAAAACTCATGACAAATCTGCACGTATTATGTCCTTTCCTCAACATTTGTGCTTGCCTATGGTTTTACAAAGTACCGTTCTTACTATGAAATGGTAATGAATCAGGAGAGACTTCTGCTATTGTTGCTTCCTTGGGAGAACGGACTATCTGGGGAGCAAGAGGAGGGCAGGAGTGGAGGAAGAGAGAAAAGGAAGGAGGGGGTTTTGATGCTGAATACTGGTGCTGTAATACATGACACTGAGACAAAGGTGGATGCACTCAGCCCCCATGAAGGAGTATGACTCCATGCATCTGGTTGCTGTCATGGGTCAATAATCAGCGCAAGATCAAAATAATAGGCTAGAAAACAGGATTGAGGAAATATCAGGGAAAAAAGTCTGACATAGAAGCGACTGAAATAATAGACAATTTCTCCATGCTTGGCATATAGCAAACTCCTAGAGAGGTATCTAACTATGTCGATGGGTTACACTCTCTAATGTATTGAATGTCTTTCCTTAAGAATTTTCTAGCACTCAGGATACTTCATATTTCTGTGAAAGTTGTGTGTGATTGCAAATTGGGAGTAGGAATGTGTTTGCACGGATTCTGCTTCTAGTAAAAATACGCTGCTAATATTGGAAAGCTTCAGAACTGCTCACACTGTAACCCAAGTTAGGTATGTGCCTAAACCTGGATTATGCACTTGAATATTGGAATTAAGGCCTATTCCAGACCCTAAATTGATTGATGTTTCCCAGTGCCTTCAGAGGATGGAACAGGAATACAGAAGGACTTCAGATTTTAATGTAAAAGCTGTGAATTTAAACAAATATAGAAGTAATTCCAAAAAAGTTTGAAAATTTAAGAAATGAAAGGTCTTACAGGACATACAGAGACATCATTTAACTCATTGGAGGTTTTAGGTGTGTGCTTGATAGGCCGAAAAGGTGAGGTGAAGGCCCACAGCTGGGGAGTGAATGTTGAAAGGTGAAAGTTGTTTGGAGTAACATTATTGACAGTTGAGGTCATAGCTAAGAGGGCTATATTTAATCAGCACATATGGGCTGAAAACCTACTCAGCAGACTGAATGTTTTAACTGGTAAAACGTTAATAAACTTAACTTTAAAATATCTTACTAATGTGATTGAAGCTAATGTGTAAAATCCATCCTTGCAGAGTGGCAGCAGTAGAGTGGTAGGAAGTAAGTGCTGCCAACACCAGTTTATTTTTAAATACTGCATCTTCTACTGTAACCAAATGTTCTAGTCATTCTATGCTATTAGTGCTCTGCCACTGAAATCTCTGAATAACAAGCATCAAACCAATACACAGTGATCGAAGAAGAAACTACAAATGCAGGTCAAGTTTTGGTCATCTTGTACATAATATAAAACTCAGACAAAGATTACGCAAACTACATGAATAAAAATCTAAATATATCAAAAAGTAAAATAGTTAACTTGATTTTAAAACCAGAGTTATTTATTCTGATAAGCACTTGTCCTTTGGATACTTACTCAAGCTAAACCAAAACATGCCTCCTAAAGACAACACTTCTGAAAGCTTGAATTCTTCCTAAATTGCTTTGGAAATGTGATTTACAATTCTCAGTCCCATAGGCATTTTTGAAAATATCTCTTATGGGTCACTATTCTTTCAGAGCAAAACCACAGAAAACAATAGCCAAATACTCATCAGTGAAGTTAATGAAGACAGAGAAGTAAAACTGCTATAATGTGATGAGCTTATTCTTAAAAATAGTTTTCTTTATTTAATTTTTATTTATTTAATTATTATTTATTTAATTATTATTTATTTAAACAAAGGCCACTCATGACAAAAAAAACAGATACATTGGATAATATAGCAGGTCCTTGACTCTTACATACTTTGATAACCTCTAAATAATAATTAAAAAACCCAAACTCAAAATATTATGGGATATTTTACTGAAGAAAAGTTACAAAACTTATCAGGTAAAACACACGGGTAGTTGTAGGTCAGTGTACATATATGGCTGAATGAAGCTATTCAAAATAATTTTTACCTTGAAAATTGATACAGATTTAAGCTTTAAATCTATTTAAGATAGGAAATAATAACATTCCAGTTGCCAATAAACATGCCTATCTGACCATAAGAGACATAATTCATAACTGGGAAACTGAGGATAGCAATGAGGAAAGTGCAAAACTAATACGAATAAGGAAAAAAGAACCAAATCAAACCAGACCACAGCAAAACCTCCCATAACAATTCACTTTCCCGCAATCTTTATGTCTAAATCTCTTAATAACTATTTCAAAATGGCATGGGTTTCCATCTTTCTGCACTATACCCTGACATTCTACTTTGAAGATTCAGTGTTTTACTGTGGGAACAAACGAAATCAAAACTTGGATCAGACAAAAGTATTGAGTTGATTCCTAGGAGAAATCACAAAATCACAGGTTTCCAAATGTAAGCAAGAGCTGAGACTTTTTTCTGAGACCCCTGGCTCTCTTTTACATTTTGAAATTCTTCTACAGAGCTTCTAATATCTGTATTTCTTGGGAATTGTCTTGCTGGAAAACAACCCCCAAAACCAACAAACCAAAAAGCTGTCTGCATTTCTATCAAGTAACAGCCTGAGTTCCCATTTCTAATCAGTGGTACAAATCCCCTTGACTGTTTTGGGGGTTTGACCCCCCTCTTCTCACAAAAGATTGTTTCACAGGAATGGAAGTGATAGCAGTCTGTCTATCCAACTCCTCAGCAAAGGGCACTGGGTGTTAACACTCCCACTACATGGTCCTTTCTTGTCATCACACTTCTCCCAGGCTTCTACCTGGGATTGCTCTCTTTGCAGGTAGTACATAATCAGCAGAAAGGCAGGTATGTTACTGTGAGTCTTCATGTTCCTGGAAGGCCTGACTTCATTCATAGCTCTTTGCAATGTAGCAGTTTTTCTGCCTTGAAAGAAAACCTTGCATGCACCATTCAGTTTTTACCCCAAAGATAAAAATTTGTATTAGATGGGGCCAATGTTTTCCCAATTATATAATAAAGTCTTTCCCACCCCCCTGAATTTCGTACAAATGTACAGCATATTTACTACCATGTGAGATATGAATAATTGTGATTACTACTAAAATTAAGCCATTTGGAAGTCTGTGTAGAAAACAGAGGAAAGTGGCTCAGTTTCATTTTGGAATATTTACCTATGTCCAAAGGCTGCAACTGGAATGAGATTTGGAAATTTATAATTCCTGATGAAGACTTCAGATGCTCTTTTTTAACTGCTGCTTTCACAATGATGATGCCTGTAAGACAACCCTTTTCCCTCACCCCAAAGTTTCATCTACTCTTTTATAAATATAGAGATTTATCCTCCAGCTATAATTAACTTAGATGCTTGGACACCTTGGTAAGAGTTATTCACTGCAGTGACAAAATCTATATAGAGGTTTAAATATATAAATTGGCCAGGAATGCTTTTTTTTTCTTTGTTTTTTCGTTCCCCTGTAAGAGACCAGACAGGACTGGTGGGAAAGAAGAGCCACTCAGCAGCAATTACATTAGATTCTCCAAAATTGAAACTATTAATAACCAAGAACATGCCAAACTGATGTTATACAGGCATTTTTTACTCTAAAAATAAAGAAAAATAGTGATAATGAGAAATATACTTTTGTTTTACCTCTGAAAAATAGCTATATTTTAATAGCAATCACTTAGTTTTGAGAAATCTGCAGTGACCATTCTGCTTTAGGGGTTATTATTATATATGGTCCTTTATATCTTCTGAGTACATGACTTTCCTTTTAACAGGAGACACCATTCTCTCAATTTCTTTGGGCTAGCAGTAAAATCTACACATAGTAACCTTCAAAGGATGTTCCTTATGTGTTTCTATGAGTTGGAAAATTCATAATGCTCCTGAGTTAGCATCAGAGAGACTGTCACTGGGCTGTCATATTTATACATGGGATGTTTTAATTGCACTAATTATATTTTGCCCATTTTCAGTAAGTCCAACACTGTCTGGATGCACAGAATAGACAATGAATGGATATCGTAACCCTCGGCATGACTTCTGGACATGTTGGACATACCATGCTCAAGCTGTTGAGACAATCTGCATATTCACAATGACCACTGATCTAGAATTTGCTGCCAGCAACTCAACAACTGCTAAGGGCAGGCTCTTGAATGTCCATAAATCAATAAGGTGGCCAAAAATTCTCTTTTTCCACCTATATAGAATTCATGTTGGGAAACAGGACAAGTTGAGGAAATCCTGGCTTTGGTAGCTGTAGTCAGTAGGAAGCATAATGACACACCAGTGTTTGCCTTTCTAAAATCCACATGACTGGGACAGTGTGCTGCTGTTTAGTGCCCAGCCATCTCTAATCAGCTCTAGGGAAGCAGGTGATTTTTAGTTGAACGGGCCACTGAGTGCATGCAACTTCTAGCTGCAGCTACAGAAATTGTTAAAGTGATCCATCACTTTGGGTAGATACATTAGGCCAAATGCAGTCTTGATCTCAATGGACAATGGGCCATTTGCTTCAATAATTTGAAGGTTATAGTTGGCAATACACTTGTCAGAGGAATTGTATTATTATAAAACACGTCTCAATCATAAATTAGTTGGTAACCTGTAGGATAGTCTTCTGAGAATGGTTCAAGTTAAGTCAATATCAAGCATATTTATGTTTTTATACTCATTCTGAAGATATATAACCAACATGGAAACAGAAAGGTGTAAAACCTAAGTGCACAGAGACCACATTGCACTCAGTGCAGAGAAATGTACTCGTTCTAAGTGAATGAAGAACATGACCATGCCTGTATCAGGGAAATTGCTAGTGCAATAAAATAAACTTTTTATTCCTATTTGAGATCAGAATGGCTATTGAAAGACTTTGAAACAGCATCTGAGACAGGACTTATTCTTGTCTATGAAGGAAGGAATAAAACATTTAATGCTTAAAATGAATAAATATGAATGTCAACTAGTAAACAACAAACAGTTAGAAAACCCCAAAACAAAACAAAAGACTCAAACCAAATCTTACAGTCATATCACTTCCTCCAACTGGAAAGAAATTAGCACAAACACTGCTTTTTTGTTACATTACACTGTCTGAATGTAACTGATGTACGGTAAACAAAACTGAATTTAGCCAAAGATGAGAAAAAACTAATTCACACACAAACTCTGGAAATTTGTACAGAGCTCACATTCAACCTTTTATGTTCTGCTGCTTAGCATCCCTCTTCTCCTACCCCAGCCAATTAAGATGGACACTATATTTCTCCCCTCCTTTTTCGGTCAAAGAATCTTGGCACAACCAGCACAAACAAACTTTGCTAACAGCTTTAAACTTGGAAGGCCCGCTTTTTAAATATTTGCCGCTACATAATTGAAACAGCTGTTTTAATGAGATACCTACTGTCATCATTTTACCCTGGCTGAGCTGGGTGACAACAAAGCAGTAATAACGAATTCAATAATAATTAACTCGGGTCATCTGCTCATCTGTCATGGCTCATCAGCTTTAGGGAGAAAAATCCCAGTGAACTTCTCTCTTTTGTGAGCTTTCCAAAACTCTGCAATAAAATGCTTAGAGAGGACTCTAGGTAGCCCTTCAAAAGTTCTAAGCAAACTGGTAAGTAGGTTAATTAAATTTTATGCATGTTTAAATGCTAATGATTACATTCCTAACATTACAGTGTAATCTGTTATGGAATGATGTCATGCAAGCAGTGGTTTTTAGTGCCTAACACATTTCCATCCTGATGTGGAGTAGCTCTGGATCATTTATTGGAGGGCAGGAAGTTGACAGTGGTGTTTCAGAGCCAGGTTTTACATTTAGATCCTCTCCCTGTCTGTTGAATGTTAAGCAGGGGAGTTACAGAAAGCCACTGATTTTATGCGTACTGCCACATCACAGAGGGTGATCCAACATACCCACAGCAAGTTTTCTTAGCTGCACAATAAATAAATAAATATAATAGCAATTCTGGGGAAATCAATAAGGATGGCATTCCTCCCAAATTACTCTCTCCCCAAAAGAAAAAAAAAATATTTTGGGACTCACCCAGAGGTAGGTTCTTTTCATGATTTTTTTTCCTTTTTTTTTTTTGCTATTTTCCATGACAGTAAAAAAAATTTTCAGAGATTAAAAAGCATTCCTTCTTGAGAAATCACAGGTGTGGGTATGGGTTTGTTTGGTGGTGTTTTTTTTTTGTTAAATGATTTGGAGGCTAAGATATGAGTATCAGATGTCTTTGAACATTTTTTTTTTTCCTTTTGTGTGAGAAGAAAAAATGGTTCTTTCTGCTATGACAGGTCCCTTTTTTTTTTTTAACTTAATTTGGATCAATTTATGAATTTTTATTAAAGCTAAGAAAGATCACGCGGTAGCTGCTGCAAGCTCCTGAGCTCATTTTGCCACTTTCCTTTCAGTGAACCCTGACCATGTTTATCACTTAGGAGGTAGGTGATGGTTGGTTCATAGATAACCCCTACCTGTATAGCAAAAATTTCAAAAGTAATTAAAAAAAATACCTTCAAAATTCTCAAACGGCATCAGCATATTTGTTGGCATTTTCAGTAACAGTATGACCAATTCAGTTTTGAAGAAAGGGTTGCTCTGTGCACTGATTTTAAAAGCAGCAGTAACAAACATCAGGTACAGCATCAGAATCCTTCCAACATGCTGGCTGAAATCTCAAAGAGACTCACTGATGCAATACAATAATCAAGATGAATTAACAGGTTATAGGAATCACCACCATGTATGTCATGTAGAGATCTAAAATTTCCAAAATCTCTGAATTCATGAGAAAGAGCCTTCTATTCTCACCTTGCTCTCTGGATGTTTTGGTAAAACCTGATATAGTTGATTTTTATTTTTTGCTGATGAAAAATAAACTTCACTTTTCAAGAATAACAATGTATAATGCATCATTTGGTTATTATATGAAAAATATCACTAGGTGTAATTATTAAATAATTAAGAACAAGTTATTTACTTCTGGAAAATAAATCTTCTAGAGGTTTTTGTTTACTAATGGCAAATAAACCTTCTAGAGGAAGAAGAGGTTTCACAAAGGACTAGGAAGTGGTCTCTTACTTGTATATACTCTTCTAAAATAAATGTTGGGGAGAATAAATTTTGTAATCAGACAATATGGATGCTTTGTTTTGTAAAGAAACAGGGTTATATCTGTACTACTCAGCTAAAGCACATAAATAGAATGAAAGCATTATATTGCAGTAACAGATGTGACACATATTTCCAGAACAAAGGCTTTGAAAATGGTCAAGTCTACATAGGCTGGTGTACATTCATTAGAGTGTAGACAAAAATATGCTGTTGGGTGGCAAGAAATAAATTTCATCATTGATGTGCAGGGAAATATTAAAAGCCTAATGGTATAGGTTTCAAAATAAAATAATTTAATTTTCAAATATTAACTGAACTACAAAAAGCACTTTGAAGAACTGCAGCATAAAATTAATAATGTAAACTTAAACTTGGCTCTAAAAATATTTCATTGTCTATTTTAAGCAAAGTATTCACATAAAAATATCTTATTATTTTACATTTTTCCCATATTTGTACAAGGAGTGACAGCACCATGGAAGAATTGAAGAGGAAGAAAATTCTTTCTGGGGTTTTTTTTCAGGATTGCACATATATTGATAACAATCTGTAGCAAATTTGGACTCCTGAATGACACCCATAAAATCAAATCCTTCAGTTTTTCTCAGCCATTTTTACTAACATGGTTTTGGGAAGATTCAGTAAATTATAAACTAAAATCTGGTGAAAAAGTTGATCAATTTCATACATTTTGTGAGAATTAAGCAGTTTAAATGAAAACTTCAGTTAAGAAAAGTTCTGTCTGTGCTGGGAAGGAGGGTGTTCAATGGATGAAGGCACACACCAGGAATGTTACACAATGATCCTGCCCTACTTAGTTTCTCCTGTTATGAACAGTTTGTGTAAGTAATTAAATATTCATGGAGTAGAAGAAAGAGCATCTCAGAAGTTCTTTGGATAGCATGTTCCTTGAGGAGTCACAAGTCTTCGTCCTTATATTAAACCTAAGGCAATCACCACATAGCTAAGGGTTTTCAACAAATGTCCTAGCTACATTGTATCTTTCTATTCTTTCCCAAATTAATTTCACAGTTAAACATAAGTGTTTCAGCTTCAAGTTTCTCTGGAACAGATGCAGATTTTTAATTTCTTTTTTTTTTTTTTTTTTTTTTTTTTGGTTTTAAATATATACAAACTGATGCACCGCCAACAGTCAAATCAGGAGAGCCTCCAGCTTCTGTAAACATGTTTATGACTTCAAAAGAGATGCAATACACATTACTAATTACTAACCAACAGACCCACAATTTTCTACAGATAACAAATGACTTCTTTGGCATATTTTTCAGGAGGGAGGGGGGGTTGCTCTGAGTGAGACAGGCTGCTTTACATGTTGCTTCAGAAAAAACGTGGAACATGAAGTTCTCCTGAGAGCTGGGTGTAGGTCAGACGCTGGAGGAGAGACAATCCGGTGGAACATCTGAAGCAGGCAGCTGGGCTAAAAAGTTAAAAGTCACTTTGTGGAGCTTGTCTAGAGTCTAGGTTCCATAGGGATCTGAAACTCAAGACAAACTCAGACCAAACTAAAATGGCTGGATCTAGAAGTGGGAAAACAACTGCTTCAAGTCTGCAAACACCCACAATCAGTGCATTTCACAGAGTTCTCCTGGTATATTTCAACCAACGGTGTTACTCACACTCTTTGTTTTGTTTTTGATAGCTTGGGTTTTTTACTGTATTATGCCAGAGACAAGAGAATAAATAAGACCTAGATGTACTACAGTGGTATGCTGTAGGTGTGGCCACCATATGAGCAAACAGACCCTAGTTCTCAGGCTGACAACTGGAAACGAGAACTGTCTTCACCCATCTCTTTTCAAGTCCCCTTTCTTCTGTGTAAACAGATTCAATGGTCCATATTAATCCCTATTTAATTTGTGTTCATTGCCAGAGTCCTCAGTCCAACTAATGGTTTATAGTGAAAAAAGTTTTATAACACTTGCGGGGAGGGGGGTAGGAAGAGGAGTGTTGTAATCTCTATTAAACCTAACCTGCTGACTGGAGTATTCCCAAGAAAATGATACATGGGAAACTCACATGTGGATAGTTGAATCCTATCAGTTATATGTATATCCATTTTAGGAAGAACACCCAGACCAAAACATAATAAACCTTGCCTCCTCCCAATAATGTCTGCCTTTTATTCATTGTCTAAAAAATTGGTGTCATCTTTATTTACCAAAAAAATGCACCTACATGACTTTGTCAAGGAATTTTCACACAATGCTAGCATTCACAAAATTAATTTGGTGAAGAAGCAATTCCACATAGATGAACACTATGGTGTATAAACTGGGAATTACATTGCTAAGATTATTTCTAGTCTTAATGATGTTATAAAATTAAATGAAACGTCCATGTGTAAGCAATATAAACCAACAGATATTTGAAGAAAACTTAAGTAAATATCAGATAAAGTTTGCAGTAATGATTATCATGAATATTAGTGTTCTTACATTGCAGATATTTTATTTGTATTATTTTGTAGGACATACTGTGCCCTGAGAAGGATCTTCTCTCCATGCAGCAAGAGTAAGAAGAGATGTTATTATTGTGGGAGATGTGATTGTGTATTGATGGGCTAAAAACTGATAACAGCTACACACCTTGCACAGCATCCAAGTACTCATAACTTTCACACTAGGAAAGAAAAACATTTTTTTTTCTAAATATGAAGTAGGAGGTTCTGACTGGTTATAATATTCCCACTGGCCTTCTAAAGGAAGACAGTCATGTTCTACACTTGTTCTGTATATAATATCTTCAGCTACTCCTGTGCAGTTAGGGCACATCTTAGAATCATAGAATAGTTAGGGTTGGAAAGGACCTTAAGATCATCTAGTTCCAACTCCCCTGCCATGGGCAGGGACACCCCACACTAAACCATGTCACCCAAGGCCTCATCCAACCTGGCCTTGAACACTGCCAAGGATGGAGCATTCACAACCTCCCTGGGCAACCCATTTCAGTGCCTCACCACCCTCTCAGTAAAGAATTTCTTCCTTATATCCAATCTAAACTTCCCCTGTTTCAGTTTGAACCCGTTACCCCTTGTCCTGTCACTACTATCTTCCCTTCTTGCAACACAGCAGCAACTGCAGGAATTTTAACTAGTCTGGGGAAAGAACAAACATAAAAACAAATAAATAAAATTATGCCTGTAGTTATACAGATGTAATTTCTTATGTCCAAATTTAAGGCATTTCTTGTGTGGATACATTTAATCTAGTAGTGCTTGAACTAAATACATCCTGTTTTTCACAGCTTCTGCATAGCCTCCATGCAGATGCTGAGGGCAGCTCATATTTAAACACCTCAGAAGCATTAAACAGCGTGAAGACAGCACCATGGAGAAACACCCCATTCATATTCAAAACTAACCCATTCCTTGAGAGTTTACCATTTCCCTTGTTATTCCAAAAGGTTCAGGACTCATTTCTATTCTGTAGTGGCAGAATTCAATCTGCTTCTTTCTCTATTTAATCATTCCTAATACCCACACTCTTCTGTTCAAATTTTGGACTTGTCTCCAGAAATCCAAGCAAATGTCAAAATTGAACTATTTTCAGTATGACAAAGGAAGAACTTCACAAGTAACAGAGGCTCACTGTTTTTCTCAAACACTCAGACTTTTCTGAACCACAGAAATTGTAGGGGTGTTTCGTAAAGAATAGATTTATTTCTGTGTACAGGTACAGATAGTCAACATCTCAGTGTACTCCTGCACATACTTCTCATGCAGAAGCCAAGAGTGAGTGGTGCTGTAAAGTTATTAAGCCCATAAAGAGCCAGGTTCCTCTGCCTCGTCTCATTGTTCACAGCCTCTAGCTTTTGCTAAATGTTTTCTTCTGGTCTCTTCTTCTGAAGACCAGAAAGAATTTCCTATCCAGTATCCATATAGAGTTATTTTATATATAAAGGATAAAGTAAAAAGCACATTGAAATCAATGTGAAACTTTGCTGTTCAGTCAGCAGCAATATCTGGTTCTTGTTCGGGTGGGCAATGTGTGAAAGTATTTTCAAGTGTCAGGCAAAATTTCCCATTCTCTGATATACTGAATGCATAAAAAATGGAACCCTCTCCTTTTAAAATGAACAAAAGATCGACCTGCAACACAAGTTTTCCAGTTCCCTGGGCTTTATATTCAAAAATATATTTTATTTTCAAAATAAGAAATTCCATATTTGTGAAGTTGGGCAAGATACTATCAAACTTGGAAATTGACTCTGCAACATTTTAAATACCAATATTCCCACAGTTTGTTTACATTTTATCTATCTTGTATCGCAGTAAAATATGCCATAGATACTGTGGTGTTTTATGGTTTGTTTTTTTTTTTTTTTCATTAAAAATTATAAGGACAAATGACACACAATACTGAATAAATATCTTCTTTTTTCCCTAAACTAACTTGGGTTTTATTCAGCTTGTAAGAAAAGAATTTAATACTTGATAGCTTTAAGAAATACACTTTACTGAGTTGTCTAATTCTTAACTTAGATTCAAGTACTGAGGTTTTAAAAGTAATTTGATATGTTGATAGATAATTTTTATTTACAGTAGTATGAATAAATATTATTTGCTGATATATGAGACTATAAATCATACTTCCCATGCTCATTAAACATAATAAGAAATATTTATATCATGGCTCTGGAAAGCGAATTATTTAGGGGTATTTTTGACTTAGCGATAAAGGAGAGAAGATGCAAAAGAAGGAAAGTTCTTGAAAGGTCCTTCACCTTGTGACACTGACCATAGCTGAAGGAATAATTAGTTCCCTCTCCCCTCTAGGGAAGCCTTATGTTGTCAGTGTACTACATCAACGGTTGTTCCATGTTCGGATACTCAGATCTGTGTAAATGGAACGATGCAAGGAGACAGGCAAGTGATTTCTACAAAAGGTTAACAAATCAAAACACTGCCTCAGCTGAACAGTCTTACCTACATGTTGACTCCCTCCCACATGTAAGTGAGCAATAGAATGATTAGATTCACTACCAAAACATATTCAATACAATTCAGCAATCCATTCCTGTCCAGCTAATGCATTTATGCCTATGATTAATTTCAATGAGACTTTAAAACAAGCTTTATTGTTGCACTGAAAATAAATGGGCCTGTTCGTACTATATGCTTTGCATCATTGAGGCCTGACAGATTTCCAAAGCTACTTAGAAGCTACAAGGAGTCAAGGGACCTTGCCAAGATTTTTTTCATATCTTCAATTAGATGCATTAGGCAGGTGCGTCAAGACCTTATGCAAAAGTACCCCCACCAATGGCTGAAGATAAATGCAGAGGTAGTTGTGGAGTAATAAATGATTACTTGGTTGCGTCATATAAATCAGGATAACAGCAGATCTAGGTATCAGAAGTATGCAGCTGAAGTTATCCACAAGATAGACCTGCTTTCGCACAATCTCTCAGCAATTTGCATGGCATGAGATCTGTCTTTATGGGAACTGCTTAGAGTAAACATATTCAGGCTACAGGACTGACAGAATACCTGAAAAGCTGTGGAAGTGCTGTTGAGATCTAAAATCTACCATGCTGCCACTCTTCTGTGAACTATGGCCTAAGTGAACCAACCTCTCAAGCTGACTTGACACAGGGCAAGTCTGCATAGTCTTTTTCTATTTTTATCTGGACTTACTGTACTTATTTGCAAAAAGTTTATATTATTTACTTGCAACATTTCAAAGCTGGTTTTTTTTGGAAACGTGCTTTTCAGTGAATTTGTATGGTGCTTTGGGACCACATGTACACAAACAGAAAATATTTTTTAAAAATATATCTATAAAATAATATAAATAATTTATATGTATATTTAATATAAATCTATAAAATATATTTATGAAATAAAAGAATATATCCTTTGCACTGCATGATACACACATTCTTGCAAATTGGTATAATGGACTAGAAATTCTGTTGAGCTTAATTTAACATTAAGAAACATTTTTTAAATGTTCTATTTTAAGTATAGCTGAACATCTAAACAGAAATATTATTTATCATTGACCTTACCTGGCTACTTCTACTCAGTCTATTTGGAATGCTAAGAATTAAGCACATTTAGAAGTGCTTTGTAAGATTAAATCCTTAATACAAAGAGATTGATCGATATACAGTGTAATTAATCTTGACCATGAACTTCATATTTTCTGTGTTTTAGCATAGAAGATGCATACAAATTTTCAAAGTGAAGCTGTAAATTTTAGGTTGGAGGCTGGTGAAAGCAAGGGCTATCTAAGCGAGTACACTGGGCTTCAGGACAAGATACCATTATTGTATGCCAGCAACAAATGGCATAACTGACATGGACTGGGTAGAGTTTGGGATAAGCAATTTGAGGGAGAGGATCCATAAGGAAGGAAGCTAATAAGAAAAAAATGATGGGTCAGAGATGTGGCCTGGAAGCTTGCTAGGTGAGAAGGAGAAGCAGACAAGTTATGGGATAATATACTGAATGGAATAACTTGAAGAAACAAGAAGAAGGCTATTTGGATAAGAAAACTGCATAGGGATGAATATCACAAAGCCTGAGATTGACTAAATGTGAGTAAAAAATAGGGTCAGGACACATTGACAGAAACAAGTGTGGAAAGGACAGGTCAGAACGGTGAGACAAAAGGCATCATACTTCAAAGACAGGTGAGACAAATCCTCTCTCTACCTCATTTCCAAATCTGCAAAAAACCAAAGTAGAAGCTCTCTGGGTCATACCACACCACTGCAAATGTTCTCAAGAAACCAATCCTGATCTAGTGTTAACCCAAATAAATAATCTGTTACTGAGAAATTTTTACTGATGCCTTAATTTAGATGCAGTTTATGTAGAAACTCAGTCCTGAAGACCAATGTTTTGTTACAGTTGCACAAGACAAATGTTTTGCTCTTTTTTAAAATGTAATTGCACATGTAATTTGCTTGAAATATTATGAAATTTTCAAAGTACAGTTTTCAAAGAAGTAAAGCACAGAACTAGTAGCTGTCTGTGCAGCTATAATTCAGCTTTCTTGCACATAGAATCATAGAATCACAGAATAGTTAGGGTTGGAAAGGACCATCTGCTTCCAACCCCCCTGCCATGGGCAGGAACACCTCACACTAAACCATGTCACCGAAGGCCTCATCCAACCTGGCCTTGAACACTGCCAAGGATGGAGCATTCACAGCCTCCCTGGGCAACCCATTCCAGTGCCTCACCACCCTTTCAGTAAAGAATTTCTTCCTTATATCCAATCTAAACTTACCCTGTTTAAGTTTGAACCCGTTACCCCTTGTCCTGTCACTACAGTCCCTGATGAAGAGTCCATCCCCAGCATCCTTGTAGGCCCCCTTCAGATACTGGAAGGCTGCTATGAGGTCTCCACGCAGCCTTCTCTTCTCCAGGCTGAACAGCCCCAACTTTCTCAGCCTGTCTCCATACGGGAGGTGCTCCAGTCCCCTGATCATCCTCGTGGCCCCCCTCTGGACTTGTTCCAACAGTTCCATGTCCTTTCTATGTTGAGGACACCAGAACTGCACACAATACTCCAAGTGAGGTCTCACAAGAGCAGAGTACAGGGGCAGGATCACCTCCTTCGACCTGCTGGTCACGCTCCTTTTGATGCAGCCCAGGATATGGTTGGCTTTCTGGGCTGCGAGCACACACTGCTGGCTCATGTTCATTTTCTCATTGACCAACACCCCCAAGTCCTTCTCTGCAGGGCTGCTCTGAATCTCTTCTTTGCCCAATCTGTAGCTGTGCCTGGGATTGCTCTGACCCAGGTGTAGGACCTTGCACTTGGCATGGTTAAACTTCATCAGGTTGGCATCAGCCCACCTCACAAGCATGTCAAGGTCCCTCTGGATGGCATCCCTTCCATCCAACTGAACCACACATCTTGGTGTCATCAGCAAACTTGCTGAGGGCGCACTCAATCCCACTGTCCATGTCACTGACAAAGATGTTGAACAAAACTGGTCCCAACACCGATCCCTGAGGGACACCACTCGTTACTGATCTCCAGCTGCACATCGAGCCATTGACCACAACTCTTTGCTTTGCAGCCATCCAGCCAGTTCTTTATCCACTGGGTGGTCCACCCATCAAATTGATGTCTCTCCAATTTAGAGACAGGGATGCAATGTGGGACAGTGTCGAAGGCTTTGCACAAGTCCAGGTAGATGACATCAACTGCTCTGCCCCTGTCCGTCAATTTCATAGCCCCATTATCGAAGGCCACCAAATTGGTCAGGCAGGATTTCCCCTTAGTGAAGCCATGCTGGCTGTCACCAAGCACCTTGTTGTTTTTCATGTGCCTTAGCGTGCCTTCCAGGAGAATCTGCTCCAAGATTTTGCCAGGCAAAGAGGTGAGACTGACTGGTCTGTAGTTCCCTGGGTCATCCATTTTCCCCTTCTTAAAAATGGGGGTTACATTTCCCTTTTTCCAGTCGTCGGGAACTTCACCTGACTGCCATGATTTTTCAAATATGATGGCCAGTGGCTTAGCAGCTTCATCCGCCAGCTCCTTCAAGACCCGCGGATGGATTTCATCAGGTCCCATGGACTTGTGTACGTTTAGGTTTTTAAGATGGTCTCGAACCAGATCCTCTCCTACAGCGGGCCTAGGGTCTTCATTCTCACAGTCCCTGCATTCGCCTTCCAAGACTTGGTTGGTGCTGTCAGAGACTTTGCCAGTGAAGACTGAGGCAAAGAAGTCATTAAGAACCTCAGCCTTCTCCAAATCCTGGGTAGCCAGTTCTCCTGATAGCTTCCGGAGGCAGCCTACATTGTCCCTAGTCTCTTTTATTCGCTACGTACCTATAGAATCCCTTCCTGTAATCCTTAACATCCCTAGCCAAGTTTAATTCTAACTGGGCCTTAGCTTTCCTAACCTCGTCCCTAGCTTCCTGAATAACATCCCTGTATTCTTCCCAGGCCGCCTGTCCCTGCTTCCACCTTCTATAAGCCTCTTTTTTCCTTTGAGTTTTCCTGAGCAGCTCCTTATCCATCCAAGGAGGTCTCCTGGCCCTCCTGCTGCACTTCCTTCTAGTTGGGATGCAACACTCCTGAGCTTGTAGCAGGTGATCCTTGAATAACAACCAAGAGTCTTGGGCCCTCCTGCCCTCTAGGGCTGTATCCCATGGAACCTTACTAAGCAGGTTCCTGAAGAGGCCAAAGTCTGCTCTCTTGAAATCCAGGGCAGTGAGCTTGCTGCATGCTCTTCTCACTGTCCCGAGGATCTCGAATTCGACCATCTCGTGGTCACTGCAACCAAGGCTGCCCTGGAGCGTCACATTTCCAACCAGCCCTTCCCTGTTGGTGAGCACAAGGTCAAGCATGGCACCTCTCCTTGTCGGCTCCTCTATTACTTGCAGAAGGAAGTTGTCTTCCACACAATTGAGGAACCTCCTGGATTGCTTGTGCCGGGCCATACCTTCACTCCAACAGATGTCAGGGTGGTTGAAGTCCCCCATGAGAACAAAGGCCTGCGAGTGTGAGGCTGTTCCTGTCTGTCTGTAGAGAGCTTCATCTGCAGATTCCTCTTGATCTGGCAGTCTGTAACAGATCCCCACAGTGATGTCCCCCCTTTAACCCTGACCCACAAACTCTCTGTTGATTGCTCACCTGTCCCCAGACAGAGTTCCACACTCTCCAGCCTATCCCTAACATAAATAGCTACTCCCCCTCCCTGCCTGCTGGGCCTGTCTTTTCTAAAGAGCCTGTAACCTTCCATTCCAACACTCCAGTCATAGGAGCCATCCCACCACGTTTCTGTGATGCCTACTATACATGTGATAACTTGGTACAGCCACAAATTGCTCTTACTCCTGGACCTTGGCCTTCTGAATTAGAATGTGGTGGCAAAGGCTGTCTTTTCACCTCTGTTATTTCTAGATGAATGACTAGCTCTTATGAGTAAACTGAGTACTACCATATAGGACTAGACTCTGCTGCTGCTACAGTTTCCATATGATGCAAGCCAAATCATATAAATTCATTTTCCAAGGAGACAGTAAAGGTATTGTCCATCTTTTCAGATGGCAACTTGAAACCATGAATAATGAGACTTGAATACAGCTGTGCCTAGAGCTGATAATTTGAGGTGCTTTGCGTCTTAAATCAAAACACTAAAATCAGTAGATAATCTTACACTGTAACTTAATCTTATTAAGCGTTAGCTATATATATGTAGAATGGAAATAATCAAGAACCATGTATCTCACAAGAAGTTAACGAATCTCAAAGAACAATTCATGTACCACTGCTACAGAAAATCCAAAGGGGTAAGAAGCAACTCTGTCTTATGGGGTGACATATGAAATAACATTTGAGAGTCACATATAGAGAGGGAAATAATGTATTAAGTACCTACTCATTACATGAGCCTTGCTTATCTTAAGTCTTGTGGAAAAAAACAGTACATGATCACCCAGTTGAAGAATATATTACTCTATACATAAGCAACTGAACTAGTCTTGCGGACAAGAGATTTACTCTGTCCTGTGTTCTGAGTGCTCAAATTTGCAACCTCAAACATGAGCCTTCAGGATTTTAGTCGGTTTTTTATGTCAAACATTATTAATAGTGGGAATAAGATAAACACAAGTTGTCCAAGCCTTTTCTAGCTGATGTAAGGCAATCTGTGTTTCACAACATTAGTAATCTAGCACCTGAGTTTTACATGATTTTGTACAGGCCTCTAGTTGCAACTGATAACGTCAAAATTAACTGTAAGCAAAACAGAAGACAAAAAATGGGAGAACGTTAACTAACAGACTGTTAAGAGATGTGGTTGATTCATACCAGGATTTTCTCTTTAATTTTATTTCAGCCATACATCAGATCTTTTATATATTATAAACTCATACAGGCTTATATAGGCTATACAAAAGCTTGAATTAAACAGGAATTCATAACCCATACAAGATAGGAATTTCTGCTTAAGTCCTGTGCTAGTTTTACCACTTAATCTTTCTAGTTCAAGTCTTAGATCTGTTTGACAACAAACTAAATTCAGTTTTTCTCATTGACTAACCTTATCTTAAAAAGTGCATTTGCACAAACAATTATTTTGAGTAAGACAGTACAAATTGCGCTGACCAAAGACTTATCAAAGTCTTCAAGCTCACATGTGAAAGAAGCCAGTCAAAAAACAAACAAACAAACAAAAAAGGTTACTTTTAAAAATCCTTTCTTTTTTCTTTTATTTTTCTTTATTTCCTTCTTTTGGTCTATTTACTAATTTTTATTCGGAGACACAAATCCTGACTGAATTCAGATGCAAATGGATGTGTGTGGGTGGTAGAAGCATGAACGGGCTACCTAGTAGAAATATAGAAACACCATGTGTACTTGGAGCAATGCAATTTGGATGGCCATACCTTGGCTGGAGTTGGGACTGGAAAGAGTATGGGCTTTTTTAGGTACATTGGGAGACTAAGGAAAACATGGGCCCACTAAAGAATGTCACTAAAGCTATGTGTCACATGGAAAACTGAGAATTCCTCTGTGCCTTGGGAAGCTATATCTGCTTTTAAGTCTTATATGTCTCTAGTGGCAGACTTTGAGAGAGAGAACCACTTTCTGCAAAAGAAGATAACCAAGTATGGGACTACTCTGTAAAATGGACATCCATAGTACTGCATGAGATGCATCCAGCATTGCTGAGGCAGCTTCCCAATGTCATTGTAAAGTCATTCACCAAAAAATGTAAATGCTAAATTTACCTTTAAGATGGAAAGGCAAATCCAGGAAATAACACGCTGTAAAGTTGCAGTTCTAGAAAAATGAATATACTTTCTTTTCTCAAGACAGGGAAGAGGCCCATAACATACTGGCTGCATTGGCAAAAACATTGTCACCAACTCAGGGGAACTGTAGCAAGGGAAATTCCATTTAAACATAAGAAAACAATTTTATACTGCAAGAAGTGTTAAGCAATGGCACAGGTTGCCCTCAGAGTTCTGAAAGCTTCATCTTAAATATACTCAAAACCTGATAGCATGAGACCATGGCAAGTAAGATATAATTTGGAAATTAGACTTGCTTTGAGCAGGAGGGTAGTCTTGATAGCTCCATGCATTGAAGGAATTTAGGTTCCCAACATAAATTATTCTGAAGTATCAAAATGCAAGGTTTTTTTTCATCCATAACTGTTCAGGCATTGAGCATTTAATTCTGAACTGCCATAAGGTATATTTGGTGCACCTCCAGAAGTTGCATGTGTAAGGGGTTAAGGCAATATAAGGTAAAAAAGACCATTTTCAAATCATCTTGTGTTTTGTGTTACTGAAGTAAACTGCATTAACCTACTTGCCTGGAGAACAGGTAGCAATGGGCTATGTCCAGTGGAGCTCCAGAACCAGTAAGAGTTATACTGATGCACAAAGGTACCAGAGCTGAGTAGCCCTGAATAAGAAGATTGCTACTTAGTTCAACCTCATTGCTATCTTAACACAGGTAAAATGCTTCCGGGATTTCAGACAGTGCCTCTGCAATGGTACCACACTATGTATTCAGTGTCACTCTTACAGAAAGACCACATGATTATAAAACTTTGTAATGGCTATGAATTTGAACCACAGCCAGATGCATTTTTTTTTTTCTTGATTTCATCCAGGAAAAGAAATATGTAAGAAGCTGAACCTCAATGCTTTGTACTTTTTCAGAAAAGCTCTATTGATTTAATGGGTATGCATATCCACTAATGCAATACTGTGTCCTAAACTACAGGAGGAATACGCATCAGCTTTCTTTCTTTTCCAGTAGGAAAGTCAAATAGAATGAGTCACAACGCGTAGTTTAAGTCCATCGATAGCAAAATCAGGGCTGCAATTGTAGGTAATAAATTTATGGTTATTCCTGGGATTATGTATCTGATCACTGAAAATAGGGCTAGTGATTTACTTGGAAGATGTTTGGCTAAAACTGTGACATCCTTTGAGAAATTTCAGCTTTTAGGTTTTCCTAGCATGATACAGAGGAGAACAAAGGTAACTCTAAAACTTAAAATACATCAAAATGTACTTAGAACAACTGGATTACTAAATATAATGTGGAATAATAGGAAATATTAATACGATTGCCCATAATATAACTAATAACCACGTGAGTGAGAAAATAGTTCTCTGGTGTGTGCACTTGCTTAAATTCCAAGGTCTATCATACCCAGACAGGATAAGAAGTTGAATTCTCAAAAATAGGTCATGAAGAAAAAATCAACTTTAGAGAGTAGCCAACTTTAGTATATTTTCTAATATTTATCAAAGGTTTAACTTTAATTTTGGCCATTTTCAGATATTTTTTAACTGAGTTTACGTGTCAAAATATTTAGTTTATATTTTCAAAAATGACAGAAGAAAACACTGCTAATAATTTCAAAGCCTCTGCACAGTTTTATAAATATATATTTGTTTGTTTGATTTTGTTTTTTTTAAATGATACCAAGCCTTTCCTGCAAGAAGTTTTGGATTTGAAGAATGAATGCTTTTCAACACCACTCCTAACATTCTTTGATTGTTTGAAAAAAATCTTTCTTTATTCTACTGCTAGCTGCCTTGAAGAGGGGAGGGAGAGCAGGGGGAAGAGGTGTCTATCATCTTTGCCTTCTATGGTGTATTTTAATCTTTGAATAACATTGGGCATCAGCTGTAACATGTATGAATTAATCACCTTATTTATATAACTGTTTCTTTTTATTATACCTCTAAAGGAAATTAAATGAATTTGACCTGTTTCAGCATTTACAGCTGTGTTCTTGAAGAAATTTTATTGTGAGTTCCAAAGTTTAAAAATGTTATATTTTTTTTCAGGTATTTGGTTTGTTCTCTTTAAAACGAGAGACAGTTGCAAATTCATCTGAAATAAAATTTAAAATTTGCTATTCTGAGTTCTGCAGCCATTTTGTGTCTATTTACAATTGCACCATGAAAATATTTTCAACACCAAATGATGAGTTTGGTTTTGAAAGTAAACTTGTTTTTCCTAATATTTTCCTAATATTTCCAAAACCAAAAAGGGAAATGTGGTTGTTTTCTCTGCTTTGATGATAGCCTGGTGAAAGGAAATTTAGGATTAGAATTTCTGGTGTGACCAGTTCTCTGCATGAATTAATGAAGAGAACAAAGAAGGTATGAATTAATCCAGCATCATAGCATAGCATGCCATCATCACAGAGATAATCCTATTTGTACTTATAATAAAACAGATATTCACAATACAGATTTTTTAAAGGAAAGAAAATGAAACCTTCTTCACATTCTTATCTGCCACTGTTAGCATTTTGTTAGCTTTCCTTCTTTCAGAACAGTCCATGCTAAACTATCACAAAATGAGTAAAGACAATGCCTAAATTTCATGCATACTTGCATATACCAAAGACATTATCATTGTGGTACAGAATGGGATTGGAAAAATATGCAGCCCTTGGAAATGGATTAAATGCACATACATTTTGTAATGAGTGACTGTAATGAAAGTCAAATGAATTATAATAAAATATAGAGTTTTAAAAAAGAAAACTACTCAATGCATAATGTTGCTAAGAAAACATTTAGCAGTTTTTCACTGCACGCTATTGTCAAAGTAAATAACTACCAAAGACAAACTTACAAAGTGGTTTTAACTCTAATGTGATGCAGAAAGTCAGTCATTTAATTTGTTAATTAGTATTATGCCAGAAACTATCTATTCAATATGAAGCAAATATGTTTACAATCTTATCTGCCATCTGTTTAATAGATGGGAGAATACTTAGAGCTGGGATTCTCAAAGAGGGCTGTTGAAAATTTGTTCTACAATTAGTGGAGCAGATTTTTTAATTCTAAAGGAGTTTTGCATGTTCAGGGAGCACCTCTATGAAGGAAACTACACCACAGTGCTGCTATTCAAGATTAGTGATTGCTTATAGCTGCTGATAGCAGATGCTTGTAAAAAGCAGAAGTAAATATGTATTTTAAGATATATATATATTAAAAAATAAAAATACAGCATTAGATCTACAACATTAAAGCAGGTTTTGTGAAGAGGTTTTTAAGACCAATTTTCGTGGCAGCACAATATATAAGTCTGGGTACTTACAACACTCTTCATCTCTTCCTGTAATCAGCAATTTTGCAAGCTTTCTTACAAGAAAGCCCACATTTATGTGGTACACTAGCCATTAAAGTGAATTCTCAAGGTGCTTTTTAAACTGCATATTAAGAATGAATATTAAATCATCATTTGGGAGGTGGATGAAAATAAAAGCTTAGGTAATAAAGCATTCTTCCTAGGAATACAACTTCTTTCTTTGCCCTGTTTCAATTTATTTTAGTTTTGAGGAAGGGTATATTATTGTCTAATACTGACTAATATTATTGCTATTATTTATTAGAAGATAAATTTAGCCCAGACAGAAAGGTTTTATCTGAAAATTAAACATCTTTTCCTGCTTACTTTTTTAAGATCAAAAATAAAAGACGTGAGTAAAATCTTAAGATTCTTTTTTAAATGCAGGATTTATAACTTTTATCATTTTCATTTTAATGGCAGTGATTTGACAGGACTGCCTTTTTTATCTAATTGTTTTTTACTGAGTATGAATGAAACATCCATTAGACACCAAAGATGAGAAACATTTTTTAATGGCATGATATACTAACCATGATTGAAGGACTTTCATACCTCAAAGAGAACTTGAAAATGCAAATTTTCTGAGAGGAGATGAGACGAATGTGAATGTTTTTCATAATGAAACTGAACATTTTTGCCTTTCTTACAAACTTTCAGTATATAAATGACCATTTGTAAGTGCATAAATAAATATTTATAAGTGCATAAATAAAATATGGTGCTTACAATGTAGGAAAACAAAATCCATTCAAAATAAAGATGTGTTCCTTACCAGAATGGAGATTTTTTTTTTTTCAAATAGCATTATTGAAACCTGTTTTTATTTTGTTTTTAATAGAAGTGATTATTCTAGCTTTCTCTACCTACCTACTGAAAACAATAAACTTTTTGTTCAGGATTTACTTACACTACCTTGTGTACATCTTAGTTTCCTGAAATATTTGTTAGCTGCTTTGTTTACTCATGTGTCAACAGGTGAGATGGTACTGCAAAGGACTGTGAAGATTTTGTTAGTTTACTGTCTTCTATAGGACAATAACACTCCAGATTTGAGAATTAAGCCTCAGCTTTATGTATCACACTGTACATCCACACTGAAAAATTATGAAGTAGCAATATGTTCCTATCAAATTGAAACATGGAAATATTTATCTTCTTTTCACTTTTCAGGCAGCAGGTTAGAACATCTCTCTTAAAATTGATCTTTCTTCCTCCTCCTCCCCCTCCCCAGATAATAATTCATTGTGGACAAATTTGCAGCATAGCATCAGTTTCAAAAATATTTTAAAGCCATTGTCAGTTTTTACATTGCTGTTGTACAGATTTGTACAAAACTGACCTCTTAGGCTGCATATCCTGAAGCAGCTTGGGAGGGGAGAAGGAAGAAAGCTTTCCTGAGCCCTGGGACCCCTCTATGTAAACAACGTCTTTTGTAGCATGCCCAGCTTACTCTCTTGGCATTTTTTTTTTGTGATACCCTCATGCGACGAGAGAGGAATGAGGTGGGCAGATCCAGCTTGTTTAGTGTAACAGGATTTCGGCCCTAGTACTTCCACAGCAGTGAATGTTTAACCCCTAGAATATCTGCAGCTGCTAAATATATGTATTTATAGAAAAAGAAACAACAGCAACTGGTCAGGTCAGGAACTCGGCATCTGTGATTTGGCTGCACAGACTTAAGTATGCACTCTCCATCCGTTCTACCTCTCCTCCTTTACCCTTCTCCCCCCAAAATTAATTGCATTTCTAGCTAACAAGGTTTAGTTACAGAGGCACCTGACTCCTTCAAACCTTTTGGACACAATACAAAAGTCCAGTAGTAGACATTACAGGATTAAATCCATTGTAACATTCTAAAAATCAATTCATCTGTTCCTAATAGTATTTCAATAGTATCCTAGTAACCTTTTCTGTGAAGCTTCATATGGTCCGTATTTGCAAACACTATTAGAAAAGGCCTTCTTGCATTCAAAAAAAAAAAAGCTAAATCTCTTCACAGAGCTGCTGGAGAGGTGCAGACTCCAATGTGGGCAAGTGTATTTGCCAACATGCCATATGGGAGCCATGTTTGGGACTTTTTTTTTTCTAGAATAATTAAATGTTGATGGCAGAGTTCAAATGGATCATTAAAATTCAAAAGTGTAAGAAACAGATTTTTTCTTATGTTGCTGAACGCTCCAGAGGGCTGAATAGCTAGCAGAAGTGAGGCAGGCTGCAGCAGTGATCAGCGTGTGCTGTGATGGTACTAATTTGATCATAATATAGTCATCTCTGAAGATTACAGCTATTCAATTAAATATTCTAATTAACCTGAAGTATTAGGCAAATGATACTAATTACAAATATTCTCCTGAGATTCACAGCAATGAAAATCCCACTTGCAACTGATACTTCTAGCCAATGTTTCGTAACACAATGTCCTATATCATAGGCTTTCAGAATATTAAAATGCAGTTAATTTGCCTAAACCTCATTTGTTTAATGGCATTAGCATTTTGTTTGAAATTGTAATAAACGTACATCCCGCTTTCAAGTAAAATTTAAAATGAGTGTACTCTTGGGGTAACTTAAGATTCCTGTTTACAGACCTAGCACTTTATTCAGTAAGCGGAACAGTTTGAGCTTAACTTTCAGCCATTAAACATATTGAAATTGTTTAAAAATGCTAATAATTTGTCTTTTCAAATAAGAAAAAAAAAGGATATTTTGCAGTAAAATTTCATGATGTTACCCATGTGACCAGTTTCCTACTGTGAGGGCCCCAATGCTTGAACTTGCCTTGTAGTTTTTTAGTAGAATGTTTGTCTTTTGTAAGTTGTTGGTTTCTGTTTGTTTTTTTAACTCCCTCTCTAGATAAAACCACACGGACCTTTTTTTCCTGTTTTCTGCCTTCCTGTCTTCTCTCCCTTTCACACTGCTCATCGTGGACTGGGTGCTCCAGGTCGGGGGTGCAGTGGCTTCTGGGGGCTCTGATTCCTGCGTAGTGCTTCTGCACACCTTGCACGCAAGTGCCCTTCCAGTGATATTTGCAGGGACAGCTCAGCTACTTTACCAATTACTGCACTGAGCAGATAACTTGGCAGTCTATATCAATTAGGCAGAATGCTACTTTGAAAATACAGCACAAGGCAGATCATTCAACTGAAAAACCACAAGACAGGTGAGGTTCCTGACTGCATTTCTTGCTGGGTTTTGTTTGTTTGTTTTGTCGTGGTTTGTCATGACATGAATGGGAAGGCAGAGATTACCCACCACAGAAGTGGCTACTTCAAAAACAATCAGTTGCAAACAATTATGGAAACAAACCGGGTGGCAGGCTTCAAGTGCTTAGGATCCTCTTCTATGACCGCCACCTTGTTAGAAGGATAAAGGGATGTGAATTTGTCCCTTTTGGATTTCCACGTTGCCTGTTGATTCTGTATCCATATAGGCATATAGGGAAAGAGATCAGAAAAAAAGCCCTTCACAGTTTTAGTGCAATTTTATCAATACTGATTCAAAGCACTATAAAAGTTTAACTGATATGACTAATGTCTTCCTGTGAATACATTTCTATTCCTCAGACTCTGCAGTATTTGTCTGAAGAGAATCAAAATGCTAATCTTGTATCTTTTACCTCGAACTGTGAGGTAAAACACCTTGCTAAGGGCTAAAAAACAAACAGAAGGATTGTTAGAATTTCAGGTAGAAATACCACACTATCAAACTGCAGCAAATACAATATGAATGAGTGTAATTTTCATGTTGTAATAAGCAAAAGCATAGTTCAGTATTTGTATTGGAAAAGCTGTAAGAAGTTTCAACACAGCAGACCTTTCCCTGACAGTTACCAAAACATAAAGAAATCCAAGTATTACATTTTCTCAGATCTCAGAAAATTTAGAACAATTTGTGTCTGAAACATGCTGAAATCATTGGACCAAAACTTGGAGAAGAGGTACACTGCAGAGATGGCATCATGCTGCCATATGACCTTTCATGGTGCAGGAAGGAGACACAAGGGAGTATGTAGTAAACTTGGGATAAAAGAAAATCCTGGGCAGACTGTGAGCAGCCCTTGAGAGACATGGAAAGTCTGGGGGTTTTGTTTGGTTGCTTGATTTTGATGCTTTCCTTTGGTTGCTTACTTTTAACCCTTTTATAGCTCTTTTTCCTTTGGTGCTGTTAAAACTTGTCAAAAAGATTAAATGTCCCTCTCTTTCCTCCCAGAATCAAGTAGAGGGTTTATATCACCTTATTCTGACTTGAAATCGGCTGATAGATTGTGAATCTCTTTAGGTCAGCACATGCATCAGGGTTTTTATGATTATGGAAGAGGATGTGAAATACATTCAATCAATCTATATTAACTCAGATCCAGGTTTTTCTAACATAAATCTGTATTTTAAGAGTGTAGTTGTACTGGAATGTGCTTCAGGAAGGCTTGGAGAATCAGGAAGACAAGTAGAAAGAAAAGAACATTCAAGCAGAGTAATATGCTTTAATCTGCTCCCCTTTTTGTTGTGTGCCATGGAGGACCAGGCACATCCACAGGCATGGAGGAGTAGCAGCAAAGGGAAAGGTGTGACTCACGTGTGGTGAAGCACAGTACACAGGCTGACTCCTCAAAGAGTGCCATTACTGATCCCGCTCAAACAGGACAGTGAATTTAAGTAAAAATGAGGGGACAGCTCAGAGATGGCAGGAAATGTAATTTTTAGGTCTAGATCCCCGTTTCTGCTGTTGCTCTCAGCCCTCATTTAAATTCTCAGCAAAACTGTGATATGAACAAAAGCAAACAAGCAAACACAGTAAGGCAACCAGTAAAGGGAAACTAAGGAAAAAAAAAACCAAAAACCAAAAAACAAAAGAAGAGTAGAAAGACAACAAAAGCAGGGAAAGAGGGAGAGAAGCTACAGAGTATAAGACGTATATCTTGTCCAAAGTCCTTCAATAACTAGCTGTAACTCTCTAGAGAATCATTTTTCTACTATGAAAAAATAAGCACATTCCGCTGCCATATTAGCCCCTGAATGAAGTGGCTAAGAATAAAATACCATATCCATGTATGTCATGAAGGGGAATACTTGCACATTTACCTGTAGAGTAAGACAGCAAAGTGATAGCGTTTTTATTTATGTGGGGAGTTAACATAATTCAGTGATCTATGGGTACACTTGTTGTGGGGCAGTGAATCTACTAGAATGATTTACTTTTTTAAAGGAAATGAATACAATAATGTAATAAAATTGTCGTGTACTGCATTGATCTCTGTGCTGCAGAGGAAGTGAGGAGGAACTTAAATGTATATAAAATTCATATAATGGCATAATAAATGCACAAGAGTTGATATTACGGAGTGAGGTACATATTTACAAGGGGAATAAATACAGTGAAGTGATCCACGTTTATAAAGGGAGGACATTTCAAGGAATTATTTCCACATTTACAGAAGGAGGAAGCGGGGTAGGTCATGCTTTTTAAGTAGTGAACATGTATTAGTTCTAGAAGTACAATGGTAGGAAAAGTAACGATATTAATTTTTGTTGGCCACAAATATTACATAACAAAGATGTGCCTCTGAACAGCTTGGTGGAATGACAGTAGGGAAAAAGAATGTATGACAATGATATAAAAATTGAAGGGCTGGCCCAGTATGTAGGGACAGGAAACAAACTTAGGCTGCTCTGTGGAACCAGTGGGGCATTTGAGCCATCATCATTAAGAGCCATCATAATAATTTCCTCAGTCCAGGTAGTATAGATGCTGTACTTTGCCCCATATCATCACCTGGATAGCCAAAAAATAAACGACTACTGTAAAAATGTATGGGTGAAGTTACAGCAAAGGATCTCAAACTGGAAAGCAAAGAATGAGTCAGTCTGGGAACTTGTAGTGTTTCTACATGTAGCCAAAGTCCTGCTTACATCAGTGACCTAGATAATTGAGCCTTATTATCAAAATTACTGTATATAAAGTTTGTCTATAGCAATAGTTCTAAAGTAAACAATACCATAAGGTCAAAAGCCAGTCCTGAACAAAATATCTCAGAGTAAGCTTGAGTTCTTGGTTTGGCACAGAGATTTACTGGGTGGGAAGGGGGAGGATATTATGGTCTATAATATGCCGAATGTTGGACCATCCAGTCTGGTGGTGTCCCTTGGACTTACAGTCTTAAATTAGACTTAGTTCTTTCTTGCTCTTGTAAGTCAGAAGGGGTCTTATCTTATTCAGTGTGATGTGCTTCACAGTGTGACGTAGGCAGGTTCCTTGATATTTTTCTTTTCATTCAAACTTAACATGTTCATTGCTGAAGGACAGAGTTTAACCCATGTTCTGACTAGGCCAAACTGTTGTTCTGCTTCTCTTCATCTTTTTCATGTTTGATCTTTTGCTTTTTCACAGAATCACAGAATTGGAGAAGGGTTAAAGTTGGAATGCCAGAATTGAAGACAGTCCTCCAGACGTAGCCTCATCAGTGCTGAGCAGGGAAGAAAGATCACCCTCCTTGAGCCTTTGGCAACACTTTATCTAAAGCAGTCCAAGATACCATTAGCCTTCTTTGGCTTTAGGTGCTCAGACGGTGTCTCTCTAGCCCCCATCAGGTTACCTGTACTTGTTTCTACCCTCTGTGCACTTACTTTTTGTGTCTGAATTTTGAGGGGAGTTCCTTGTTCATCCAGTCAGTCCTCAGGGCATTTTTTCTTGACTTCCTATTTGTTGGTATAGAAATCTCTTGAGCTTGGAAGAGATGATCCGTGAATATTAACCAGCTTTTTGGGGTCCCCTTTTCTCTCCAGAGCCTTATGATGTGGGAGTATTCGAAGCATATTTTTGAAGAGAACAAAGTCTACTCTGAAGAAGTCCAGAGGTTTAAGCTTGTTTCTTACTATTCTGTCTGCCCTCAGGATACTGAACTCCACCATCTCATGGTCAATGCAGCCAAGACTGCTTTTGACCTTCACATCTCTAACGAGCTCCTCCTTTTTGGTAAGAGTTCGAGCAGAGTATCTCTCCTCATTGGCTCCTCAAATTGCTTGGAAGAGGAAGCCATCATCAGTGCAACCCAGGACACCCCCAGATTGTTTGTCACTTCAGCAGATATCAAGGTGCTGGAAGTCCCCCATAAGGACCAGGGCCTACAAACATGAGGTTGGTCTTGCCTGTAGGTAGATGGACAGATCTGCTCATTTGTGGTCAAGTAGCCTATGGCAGACAACCACTATAATGTCACCTTTACCTGTCCTCTCTTTAATCCTAACCCATAAACTCTTAGTTGGCATCCCTCCCCAGGCAGAGCTTCATGTACTCCAGCCACTCTCTCGCTTAAAGGGAGACTCCCTCTCCTCATATTCCCATCCTGCCTCCTGTCGTTTCTCAAAAGCCTGTACTGCCACATTGCAACAATTCAGTCATGGAAGCCATCCCACTGCATCTCTGTGATTCCCAAAAAGGTCGTAGCCCAGCACCTGCACAAAGGACTCTAACTCATTGTGTTTATTCCCCATACTGTACACATTAATATACAATTTTCGTTTTCAGAGTTCAGGTACAAAGGAGATGTAGGACATAGCTAGAGAGTACTTTATGTAAAGAGGTGGTCCAAATAAAAAGGAAAAAATCAGCATAGAAACTGCAATTAGTGAAGCTATGAGCTTTATAGTAAAATACTACAACACATGAAAATGGATTTCACTAAACAAGACATTGTACCTCTAAAATTTCACTTTTGGAAAAGGCCACATTAAACTATACCTAATCTCTCTAGCCCACCCTACATCTGAATCTTAACTTTTTTCTGTGCTAATTTAGTTGAGGACATCTATGCTGTGAGATGAGTGAGGTGTTTCCTTGTTCCATAAATTCAGTATAATTTAGTGCTTTGAAACACTAATATTGCAATGTGAATAAATGCAACTGTTCAGAGGGGTAAACATGGAAAGCCATTCCACAGAGATTGTTGGCAGCAATGATTCCCATAAAAAATGAGAAAAGTCAAGCTTGTCCTTTCTCCTGGCATTACAGCCTGTGTGCAGCAACAAAGCTATGGAAAGGATTTCCTGGCTCATTGAGTCAGGTTTGAACACATCATGGAAAACCATTTCATAAAATGCTCCTTACCAACGGATGAAGGTTTCATACTGTAATGCCCTCCATGTTCTTCGTACTCTGGCCCTGTTGGAAGACTGTTAGGAAATAGTCACCCGGAGCATCTCCCAAGTAGTTGTGTGAAACCAATCCAGATGATGTATCTATAATGACAGTTTGGGCCTAGGTATCAGACAAATTTTAGCAGATGCTTAACCCAGGCGATCCAAAGCCACAATGAGCCCCTTGGAAATTCTGGATCCTGTTTCAAACCCCTTTTCTGAATTTTGGAGCATCCCAAAGTAGGGTTATGGGCATCCACCCATCCCTTGGTAAATATAGGCTAGGGTTAGATGAGTGTTTTATGAAATACTTTCATTGTGGTATTAGGAGGGATTGCTTGTCAAGAACTCAACTCTTTTAGAAGAAATTCAGCTAGCAGAAAATTCAGGCATTCTTGATAGCTTGACTTGCTTCTCTAGCATGTGAAAAATTAATGGGAACCACTCTGGGCACCACTTTATCATTTGCCTGCAACTAGCCATGGTTTTATGAGTTCTATTTTCAACTTTTTCTAAATTCCCTAATCATAGCTTTCTCTCTCTGATGCTACTCCAGTGACCAGCAGGAGTTACTATCATAACTTTGCTTTCTAGATTGGCAGCGTTTTGCCAACCAGGCCAGCCAAATTGTTGCCTCTGATGATTTTTGGCAGTGAGTTATCACTCTGTAGAGTCACAAAACTAGTGCATGCATAACTAAATTTTTCTAAGGGAAAATACAACATTCAAATAACACTTTTAACCCAGATATCATGAATTTTTAATATTACCACACTGCTTGCAGCTTCCAAACACCTGCTACAGCCAGAAATTCAAGGATTTTTACCCAAAGTGAACTAGACCTCTCTACCACCTCATTTTAGTACTAACATATGCACTCTTAAAATGTTTATATGGGATTCATAAACAGTACATTCATTCCATTGTGCATACAGGCACAGATGAATTTGGGTGCACATATCTATAAATTGTGCATATGTGTAAACTTTCAGCTATGTAACCCCATGATTGTAATTTAAATGCACCTCTCTTCAGAAGAGCAAACATTGTAAAGCATCTATTACCTATACTAGCAGAGAGACTACAATTATGCATCTATTTTACAAACAACCCCTACTCTAAAAGATCAATTGTGCAACTACTTTAAGGAAAATAATTCTACTCAGGAAAAAATTAGTATGAAATCAAGCAAGTGTGAAAGGCTGCAAAGTAACTATTTTGTTGCATGTTTTTATTACATAATTATATTGATCTGAAAGACACTCATCCAGAACAACAACCTTTTATACCCGAAGAAAAAAAAACTGTATAATCTTTTCAATCACTTGATATTCATGGTCTTACTCAAAGGTCTCTGAATATGTCATGTGTGTAATACCAATACAAAATTTGGCACTATAGTCACTACCAGCAATATGTTTCAATAAGGTAATTTTCTTGCTGCCTAAGAACATCAGCAGGGTGCAATCCTGAACAAAAACAGAGTATGACATCTTATTCAAGCATACATCTGGAGGACAAAACTATACTTTATTAAAGGAAAATGGGATTTCAGGATTGTTTTGACAAGCGGTAAAAGCACGCACCTCACTTTACATACAGTACAGAGTTTTAAATTCAAAGTGCTTACGTAGCCATTGCTAAGTAAAGGCTGGAAGAAAAATACTGCCGTTCTCACTGGGTTATGCAAATATACAAATGAAACATTACAATCTATATTGTATATATTTTTGTACTGAGCTACATAATATGAACTAAGATGTAAAATATCATTTTCCTTTTTTTATCTGTAAACAAATGTTTTTGTATACTTAAGGGAGCACACATGTTTATTCTTTGCACAGCTAGCATACAGATGCTTTCCAGTGTTGGGTATGAGCATTCACTTCCAGCAAGTGTGTTTGGTTTTCTATTTTGTTTTTATATTTTCCATTAAAATCTTCCTTTTCCTGTGCTGCCAACCACCTCTACAAGTTATCATTATGTTGGAGGGTCTTTTTTGAGGGAAAACAGTCTAAATGGTTATCTTCCCCACCTAATATATTTCATCATAAAGTATATGCATTTTTACTGTTGGTTTCTCCTTAGAATATTAAGATATCAGGTCAGATACTGAATAGTACTTAACATGTCGCTTGTGAGATACTAGGCACATGGTGCTGAGAGATCACACAATAGTAGATTTTTCTCACTGATTTCATCAGGGAGAGAATCAGCTCTTAGGACCCTCTGCCTTTCTCTAGGGTCATTTTCATGGTTGCACTTGGAAGTGGTCAGTGACTACATCTGAAATCTGTCCCTAAATTTGAAAAACACTGATTTAGTGCTTTGTGCATTAGAAACATATCGATATGGAGAGCATGAATTGAGCAGTTTGGCAAGATTGCAAGCTAAAAGAAGGCTGTGTCATTATAGCTCTAAGTGAAAACATCAAAAAAAAAAAAAAAGTCACTGATATTCCCTACCATAAATTACCACCAGATTTGTTGTCATTTGTTTATCTGAAAACAGATTTATGCTCTGCTATTTGAAATCTGTAATATGCTTTGCTGCCCAAAAGCAAGCATTTTCAGAATATTATGCGATATGACAACCATCTCTGTTGGTAATGCACTGTTAGAGTGGATGTAATACAGGACTGAGCATACTTAATATACACAGTGCCAAGGTTATTTGGAAGATCCTAGCCTAATTTATTTGACTAATAACACTATTAGGCAGCTAATAGGGCGATTTTAACCAAACTGAAATCTTCAAGTTATACAGCTTACCTCAATTATCACCTCTGTCAGATCAGAAATTATTGATGACTGCTTTGGACTAATCCCCTTGAAATCCATACTACACTTTATTACTGCTGCTTCTGCATATTCAAAATGCCCATCACTGCAAAGGGAAAATGTCATCAGCAAACTGGAGGCTTGACAGCGGGACTGAAAATGATGCATTCTAAAAGAAATGACAGTGACGGATACTTTAGCATAGCTGTGGCTGTTGAAGTGAGTGATGTTGGACCAAGAGCAATTTGTAAACTGATTTATTTTCATTTCCGTTTCCTTTCCTCCCAGAGATACACTTTTGTTTGGAAAATGCTAGCTTTTGCTTTAATTTTTTAAGTTTGGGTGGGGGGTGGGGGGTGGTTTATTAGTACTTCCCTCCCTAAGAAAGTTAAAAGACAATTTGTGGAGATGCTCCTGAGGAAGAGAAGAATGAGTATTATTACTTTGTGGAGTTACATAAACCCTTTGCAAACATTCCTTTTGTGGCTATGTTTGGGTAGGTAAGTGCAGTCCAGTTTTCCCTTGCTATCTATAAAAAACATTCCTTTAAAACCTACTGTGCATTACAGTTAAGAGTAGAATAAAACACTGCAAATGATGTAGTGAAGAGCAATCTTATACCATTTGCTAAACATACCAAAATCCCTTTTCTGTATTATGATCTGTTTTGGGGTTTTTCCAGTGCTAGAAAAGCCACATGTTCACAGTATGCACGTTGTAGAGTAAAGCACCTGAACATAATTCCAAAACCAAGGGAATCTCTCCCCCTAAAACAAGACATGTGAAACCAGTCTCATGAGAAAGACTTGTCTACTATCCTGTGTCAGGTGGAAAAACTAAAAATTATACAACTTTCATACTTTCCAAAATTATGGATTTGCAAACCTAACTGACTTTAGGACTTAGATTGTACCTTTGGACTTGGGCTTTTTGCCACACAAAACTGCTTTAAAAGACCTTGCATGTACTCCAGTTTTATTTATGTACACGTGTATTCTTGTTTGCACATGGACCAGAAAACATCTCATTTGAAGGAATTGGGCTCCAACATTGCAGCTGGTCTACCCGTATAAAGCACTTCAGGTACTACTGGGTAACATTCATTTGCAAGCAGTTCATCCTACTTTCCTGTGGCTCACAGCTCCACCCAGCCAAGGCAATGAGGGCAAGAATCTACTGTGCCCCAACTCCTCACAGTACCCAGTGGCAAAGCCACCACTTACAGCTCCTTGCACATGTTCTGTGTCAGGAGTGCAAGACATTTGTGCCATCTCATTCTATTCCCACACCATACTGCTGTGCTACAGTGCAGCAGAAAAGCAGGCTGAGGCATTTTGCCCCTCAGAAAAGTATTTTCACTGAGGGTTGAGAGAGCAACTTGCTGTCCTAGCCAAAGCCTTCAAAGAGCTCAGGAAGGGAAGGATGGGGAGTTTGCCATCTGTTCTCTGCGTATGATGGGCAGAACAGCCAATTCTGCATACCTCCTTGAGTGACATTTTTAAATGGATGCGAATGAAATCAGTAGCTGTCAGAAGAACTGAAGGCATGAGAGAATCTGGACAAAAACATTAATGTGGGATATTTATTGTTTAGGTCAAGGACACCAAATGAAAATAATAAAACAAAACAAAACCTCAAACAAAAAAACCCCAAACAAACCACAACCCAACCCAACAAAACAAGTTTGCTAAAGGCAACTGGCAATTTACTGCAGAAATACTTTTGGTTTATCTTTTTTGTTTGTTTGTTTTCCTGTTTTGTTGTGTTTTTTTTTTTTTTTTCATGTCAGATTGTAAGCATTTGGTTTTAGATGCTTTCACCATTGGTCATTCCACTAGAAAACTTTTGTCACTCCCTTCCCAGCACTAGCAAACACAATATTTTCACAGTCAGATCCAACAGAAAATGTTCAGTAGAAATTTCACTTTCTCACTGTCTCTCTGCTTTCTAATCACCTGTGATCTCCTAGCCAGTCTCACTTGGTACTTTACTTTTAGCACAGTGTCATTCTCTTTTTTGCCAGTAACCAGACTATTTAGTAATCGCTCTCACAAAATTCTGGCATGTTGCAGTACAGCTTCATGATTCTTCAAAATACTTCAAAATACTTTACAGGCATGTCTGAAATATGTACTGGAGAAGTGAATATGGAAGGATGTATATACTGGTGGTGTAATCCAGTGTCTGGTCTCTTACATCTGACTAAAATACATTTTTCTGTGACAAACTTAGCTGTACTTTAACTGTATACTTAAACATTATGGAAGAAATCATCATCTTGACCTCAGGTAATGAACCATGCATGTGCTGAAATGTGAAGATTTATACCTCTGGCATTTCTGTATTAGAAATAATGAAACCAAAGAGGTCATTGTACATTCATATAAATGCCTGAGCTACTATAAATTTATATTCAGCCATCTTTTAAGATTGACCTATATCGTGCAATTTATAGCAACCCTTTTATTGCATAAACTTCCCAAAGAAGGCATGAACAGTCAAAGCTGGTAAACTCTCTGCAGGTTAATGATGGAAATCTTTTTTATGGTCTTTGAAAGACCACAGCACATATATACAGATGGCAATGAAAAACAGTTTGTAGGGTAGGAGATGCATATTCGGGAGCCGGGGGGGCACATCAGAGGGAAACACATCATATTTTTCCCACCAGCACGAGTATAACAGTCTTCCCATTTTATCAAAACCTGGAATTCCATCCCTTCTATTTTTGTATCTAGTTCACTTAATGCACTGTAAGCAATTTTAGGGTCAAGTAAACCCTCACTTAATATGGTGAATGAGAAAAAAAAAAATCTTTAATTTTGGTTAAATTTAAGCCCTAGAAGTGACTGTGCAAAGGGGAGGGGATGAGGGCAGAGGGTAGTGGCAACAAGAATGCCAAAAGCCAGAAGTCTAAAGCATAGTTCAGTAAGAGGTATGAACAGTGTAGCGGCAGTCAGCAAGCAGATGGAAGCAGCAAAAAAGCTGTGCAGGACTAGGCAAGGAAGGGCTAGACTTGAAAAGGAATGCTAGCAGAGGTTAGTATCAGCACTATGAACTGACTCCTCCTGCATGATACTTGTTGTGCCCATACTTAGTAGAGGAGCATGACTGCAGCAAAACAGAGACCTGAGGCATCAACAGTTTTTCCTCCAGGTGGCAAAAACTAAGATAGATAGATAGATAGATAGATAGATAGATAGATAGATAGATAATAGATAGATCGATCTGCAATATCTGGCTAACCTCTCCAGATGAAGCAAAAGAAGCCTGTGAAGTCTACAAGTTTATTCACTGCTTATGAAGTTAAATGTTTGCTTCATTCTTTCAGGGTCAGGGCTGATTGAAGGACATACTTATAGTATCTTGAAAAGTATCTAAAAAACACCTGTAAATTTCTGTTTTCAGAAAGTTTGGAAATGCTGCAATTCATTCAAACTTCTGCTACACATTACCCTTATCTTCTGTTTCTCATAAATGCTGACAAATACTGCTTTTTCATAACAACTTAAGCCTGTGGTGTTACATGGTACTTCTCAGGCTATAATAAGAACAGGTCTCATTAACAGGAATGATCCTGATGTGGTATAATGTGGCTCCATAGTGCTACTCAAGGATTCTGAGTAGAATGATATATAACCAAAAACTTTAGAAAAATAATAGTAGCCTAACGTTAATGTCCACAATATATTCACAGTATCACAGTATGTTAGAGATTGGAAGGGACCTCAAAAGATCATCTAGTCCAATCTCCCTGCCGGAGCAGCAATACCTAGATAAGGTTACACAGGAATGTGTCCAGGCGGGTTTTGAATGTCTCCAGAGAAGGAGACTCCACAACCCCCCTGGGCAGCCTGTTCCAGTGTTCCGTCACCCTCACTGAGAAGAAGTTTCTTCTCAAGTTTAAGTGGAACCTCTTGTGTTCCAGTTTGTACCCATTACCCCTTGTCTTATCATTGTTTGCCACTGAGAAGAGCCTGGCTCCATCCTCGTGACACTCCCCCTTTATATATTTATATACACTAATAAGGTCACCCCTCAGTCTCCTCTTCTCCAAACTATAGAGACCCAGCTCCCTCAGCCTTTCCTCATAAGGGAGATGCTCCACTCCCTTAATCATCTTAGTTGCCCTGCGCTGGACTCTCTCCGGCAGGTCCCTGTCCTTCTTGAACTGAGGGGCCCAGAACTGGACACAATATTCCAGATGCGGTCTCCCCAGGGCAGAGTAGAGGGGAAGGAGGACCTCTCTCGACCTACTGACCACCCCCCTTCTAATACACCCCAGGATGCCATTGGCCTTCTTGGCCACAAGGGCACAGTGTTGGCTCATGGTCATCCTGCCGTCCACTAGGACCCCCAGCTCCCTCTCCCCTACACTGCTCTCTAACAGGTCGTTCCCCAACCTATATTGGAACTTATTTAGGCTACCTAAACTGAGTCATGCTGGCAGGAGGTTCCCTGCTTCTGCCTAGGGCATATAAAGCACATTGGCTTTTGAAAGATCTTAGAGGACAGCTTCTGGAAGTAAAATCTATGAATAGGCACAGACATTGTTACTGCATTTGAGTTATCAAAAAAAAAAAAAAATTAAAAAATAGAAGTATCATGAAGGAATGAATTTGGTCACCAACTAGAGTATTATGCTGGTGTCAGGGCAAGAGCTCAGCCTAACTCACATATGGAAAATAGCTTGGAGATGAAAGCAAACCTGTGTGGTCCAAGCTGCCTATAAGCTACTTTATGCAGAAATCTCAGAGCTCTTACATATTTAATACAGCTCCACAAGGATTGTATTATAGGCTTCAAGAGATTCAGATAATTAAGAGCCTTTGTTTACAACAGGTATGCAGGGGATTGCATTCCACCAGAACCTACCAAAACACAAGGATTTCTAAACTTGGAAGCCTCAACTCCTGTAATTCAGGCATTGCTTCCTCCAGTTGATGGCAAATGCTTAGATTTACTGTCATAAATTATTATAAACACAGGTAAAATTTCCTCATGGCATTTGATATAATTGTCCTTTCTGAATTGGGTATGTCTGAATTGAATTAGTTTTGTAGTCTTTACCTAGACACCAAAAAATACCCCAAGGCAAAAAAGGGAAGATGTTCTCCTACCACATGCATACTTAATGACTAATTCTTGCTTTGGTTTTCATCATGGTTTTTGATAACGTTTCAGTTTTAAGTTTGTGAATGGGACTTGGAAACAGAAGTCCTTCAGTCATAATAAGGTACCTTGTTCATTTGATATTTCTATCTCAGTCTTGTGATTCATGTGTTTCAGATAATCCTGAGATTATCCAAACTTTTGAATGTTTACCCAGAGGAATCCAAAGAAAAAGTAGTGAGCTGTAATGGGAAATGGATTTTATCTCTAAGAACAGCTCTTCTTGCTGTACCACTCTGGTATGACAGAAACACCAGGTAGGGTAGAAGGAAGGATTACCTGACCCATTTATTCATAAATTTATGCCTTTATTTCTGAGACATATATATCATTGTCCTTTCTTATGGATTACGGCCCATAAGTAGCATGTGTGCTTATGATGCATACTGAGAAAACAGTTAGGACAAAGGAAATGTGCCTGAAAAAGAGCAAAAGAAGAAATACAAAGAGGCAAGTAGTTATTCAGAAGGAAAGATGTCCTTAGAGTTGGTCAAAGATAAAATTAATAACATGCAATTTAGAACAGTGTTTGTCTTTGGTGAAAACCCTGTTGTTTAGAATATGATAGTGACATCAGAGCAGTTAAGCCTCTAGTTTACCAGGCTGAATAAACAAAACTAATATCTTTGACTTATTTCTGCTTTTTGCTTGACTTTTCATCCCCATGCAGAGCCTTCATATGTTTTATTGGCAATTTATACAGTCAGCAGAAGACACCAAAGCCTTAGCAACAAGATCTTCTGATGTACAAACAAAATGCATTTAATTTGACTCTGTGTATTACAAGCATTATAATCCCTCTTCTGATTTCAACATGATCGACTAATCTCATCTGCTCAGAGGGATAAGCCTTGTCTCAGCCATGATGACAGGCTTAGAGAATGATAAAAATTAGGGCATTCTCACAGATTATATACTGTAACAACAGATAAGGCTTATGAATAAAGAATTTACTACAGGTGGTTATTTGTAGAAATGTACTAGATTAAGGGGTTAATGTTAGAGAGGTACAATGTCATTCGTAGTTAAACCATAGATACACACTAGTGTGGGAAAATCTTTCTTGCCTGTGTAAACATCAGGGGAGATGAAGCAAATTTCATAGCTTGTTTCACCAGTAGTCAGAATGAGCAAGTATATTATCAATAAAAGGATAACCCTAATTTGCTCTTTAGAAGTTCAGTTTGATAACTTGCATAAGGTAACACAAAGAGACGAAAAAAAAAAGGACCTAGGATGAGATAGCAAGAGAAATATTATCATTTTTTTTCTGTCTGAAGCATTTCAGTTTTGTCTGCTGTTGTTCCCAGGTAAATTTAGTGCTTATGATTCTTCTGTTTGGATTTGTAAAGAACATATGGTGTGGCAATAATGGAGGAAGTGCATGAGGCAAGGGGTAAGCTTTCTAACCATTGAGCAAGACCGCTATATACACATGTCTTACCAGCAAATGCTAGCCTTGGGTGATTAAATCTCAGTGCATTGCTGTGAAAAAGTAATGAAACCCATATAGTAACAATGCAGGAAATGCAATTACATGCCATCTGCATGCTAGATTCACATTCAATCTTCCTGGAAAAGAAAACAAAACAAACCTGACACTCCTTCAATCTGTTAAGCTTAAGTAAATGAAAGGGAAAAGTAAGTAATGATTCTTTTTCTAACACTACATAGAACTTTTTATCTTCACTTTGAAAAATACTTCATATGCATCATATTAATAGCATGTGGTGCATACTGACCTGCAGAGACTTAATGAAAACATATGCGGAGCAAAGGATTAGATTATCACAATGTGGCACAAATTATTTCAAATGATATTACTTTGTTAATATTAATAAATGATGTCTCAAAACTAGCTATAGAACTAGATACCATATGTATAAAATATAGTGCAAGTAATCATTATTTCTACCTTTCTTAATCATTATAACTTGCCAGATATTCTATTCTTTTAACAAACAAACAAACAAAAGATCTTGCTTCTAGATCTTTCTATATTTAATTGATAAGTGGTATAGAATTTCTTATTTTTTGTATTCAGACTTTATATTCTGAATACCTCAAGTAAAGAAAGCAGAGTCCCACTTAATACCTATTTATGTGGTGGTAAACAAATAAATCTTTCCATTCGGTGATTGCTAAAATTAATAGATGACTACAATCCTGGATACATATGTTTTTCTACAAAGTTAATGATCATAATACTTACAAGCAAAAAATTAATAAATGTGACTGAATTAGTTGTCAGAATGAAGCACCAAGGAACGAAGTGGTTGTACATCTCAAAATAACAAAGATAATATGAATTTACAGTACAATTGTTTCATGCCTATAATCTACTATGAGTAGATTTAGAGATAGGGGCTGACATTATTAAGAGTTTAAGTTTAAACCACTTGAACTTAATGCAAACAGAATGAGCAAGCTGGAGAGACCAAATATCCATTTTGTTTCCATAGGAACTCCTCCCAGAGAAAGCTGACACCAAATGCTCATTGGCGAATAGAAATGCACACATAAAGCAAGCATAGCAGCACATGGAGTTCCCCTGTTGCTACCTGTTTGCTCATCAGTAGGTATGTGAAAACCAGCCTGTGAAGAGCCCTGGAGAAGCGACACCAGAGACAGCAATAGGCATGTCAGTTCAACAAACTAGGTGTGCCACTTACTTACCCAGAATAATTGATATGCAATGCTGGGAATGTGCTCCCCAGCAATCATCCTACTTAAAATGTGCACGTCGTCTTTCTAGGATGCCAATTAAGTGTATCCTTCTGTAGTCACTGACACTAGATTAAACCTTACTGTTTAAACAAACATTAGAACTGCATAAACCAGAAACAGCATGACATGTCTGACATTTTCCTGGCTCGCACAGCATTACATCACTATGCCACAATCCAAAGTCATGATGCAGCATTTTCCTAAAGGACATCTGCTTTGATATGTGTCATGTATATTGACACCACATTAACACAGTCTTCTAATCTGGAAATACATGTAAAGACTTTTTTTAAAAAAATGATAAAAATGCAAGGAAAAATGGAATCAGGGCTTCAGATTGACGATAATACTTCATAGAGGTCATCTGACTGAGTAAGAACAAGACACTAGAAATATTATAATAATGAACCAACATCAAGTATTAAAGAAGTGAAAAATCAAAAACACCATTTTCAAACAAATCTTGGAAGAACTTGGTGAAATCTGAAGTCTGAGGAAAAGAAATGAGTAGCATCAGTATGATTTTAATATAATTTTTGTTAAATTGATCAAAAAAGAAAAGATGTTGAAAGCATATCATACCTAGCATATTGATAACCTCTGTTTGTGCTAGCTCTGGTATATAAAAACCTTGCCACTTTGCAGCTGCAAAAGAAAATCATGCATCTTAAATTAAGTGTTAAGAAGTGGTTTGTAGTACAGGTGACATTTCCAGACAGTTGCTGGTTCTAATGCTCTGACAGAAATTTTGTAGGTGTGCCTAGTTTTGGTATATGAATGAGAAAGCAGGCCCTGGAAAATGAAGGGGTAGAAATACAAGGATGTCTTGGTCCCTTGTCTTTGGATGTGACAATGGAAAGCACAGCAGCTCTCCAGGCTGCTGAGGTTGATTTAAGACACATTTGTTCACCTAGATTCCTGAGATCTTTTTCCAACAGTATTTACACTCTGCATTGGTTGCTGACAGGCACAGCAGGTAGGAGTTGTTGAGAAGAATATCTTGGTGCAATCGCCTTTCATCTAGCTGCTTCTGCTATGCCCAGTTCAAGAAGCCGGGAATCACTGACAGCCTTGAACTGAAAACCTTTAACATAGGCATGACCTTTCATGAAAATGACCATACACCCTTCAGGACCACTGGGCCGGCACTGCAAATCACATTACAGCTTAAAAAAACTCAGTATAACTTTACTGTCAGTCTTATGAATAATCATTTAAATATGTCCATATACAGAAAACAGACTGCAGAAAGAAAAAAATATTCCACAACTCAGTTCAAAGTAAAGCCATTTTCACCTTCTCCCAGTCAGTGTGGAAAGGAAGGTCAAAACTGAGATTTCCTTCCTTCATGGCACTCTATGTTATAAATGCAGCACAAAGGAACTTGATAGCATAGCTATGGATGGTACAGAAGATAAATCTGGCTATTGTAGTGTCCTATAACTGCTTTGACTAATTAAATGTTGAAAGATGAAAGAAGCGATATAATGTTGTATGGTTTTTTTTTCAATAAAACATACAAAGATTTGAAAATAAGGTGCAAGAACCTTACATTGTCAGACTACTACAAGGAACTGAAATTTAAATTTAAAATCACATGAAAGAAACTACATCTGTAGCGGGATAAGTTTTTAAGTCCTCTCCTGATCTTTCTCTCTCCAGTTGCAGCTAACACCAGACAAGTATCATGCAGAGCTCACATGTGGAGAAAAGGAACATCTGAAGTCTGCATTAGCTCACTGATACCTCTAGTGAAAGCTAGGCCTAAATATCAGTTACAACTATGTCTTGCTGCTCTTTAAAGCTTGAAAATAAGACATTCCCTGTCTTCCAAGATCTTGCCACAAAACATCAAACTTCTTGTGTAAAGAGAAGATGGCTTGTTATATATCTGAAAATTTTATTCAGGCCCTAAAGACTTTTGTTGAGGGTATAAAATGAGTAAGAATGTCTATGGGGAATCATCATCCATTTGTGGCAGGCAAGAAATTCCAAAAATGTTTAGTCTGTTCTGCTCTGTGCTCCTGCAGAAAAGGTTGTATTTCCTTTTTCAGTGCCCATAATCTTTTTAGAACCTTTTCTTTATTGAGCCCATAAACATCACAGTGGAGCTGCAAATCATCATAGTCTGCAGAAACTCCATCAAGGAAGCTACAGAGTAAATGATGCTGAAAAGCTGATGTTCACAATAGGCAGTTGACTAACTTCATGATAGCATGCATGACATCTGAGGTGTTGAAATATAATACGGAGGACCATATGATGGATGACAAGGTCTCAGTCCGATTTGATCAATCCAGAGGACCAAGATTCAGGAAGCAAGCAAATACTTGTTCCCTACCATTGTTCTTCACTAAACTAATTTTGCTGACACTGTCTTCTAATTACACAAGTGCCTTCAAAATGTCTTATTGATAAAGTCAGTGGCTGTTCTAATCTTTGACATAAGTTGTTATGTCAGAAAAGAAAAGTCAAATATGAAATCATAGTCTGTGAAAACCTTTAGGAAGTTACACAGAAGAATGAGAATGATCAGAACAGAAAACATCCTCCACTTTACCACAGACTTGTTTGCCATACATAATTTCAATGTTTTAACCTTTGAAATAATAGTACTAGAAGTGAAATAGTCTTTTTCAACTTCATTGGGTGTTTTGGGTTTTATCTTTCCTTTTTGCAATCTGCTGTTACATTGGGGATATACTCCATTATAATTTCAAACACTGTGAATGTCATTTGCTATTGTGCTGGTAAGTATCCACAAGAAGTTGGTGGGATTATCCATCTGCGTATTTTGCATACTGATACTTTTTCTCAAATATTTAACATAGTTGGTTATAGATGGACTAATATTTTTTTTAAAAAAAGAGAATTCTATAAAATACATGCAGACTAAATCAACAAATATAGATATGTTTTATGACAGTAAAAACTTTTTAATATGTAATATTTACAGTTTCCTTGTGAACTGATTTTAGATGTTACCATTAAGGTTTTCAAAATATATTTTGAATATAGATTGGAAGTGCCTAATTTCCACTAACATCCCACAGTTGACGGGCAGTTCAATTTCTAGCTTGCTTAGCAAATCCCATTATCCATCATCAGGTTTGCTTACTCTTAGAGTGAACAATGCAGACTATGGAGAACCTTTATTTTCTTCCATTTGTCATAATATTTCATGACTATTTAATTTTACATTGTCCAAATAATGAGTATGTCTGTGAATAGATATTAATATATGACAGTAGGACAAATGTAAGTGAAGCAGCAACATCATTAATAAGCTTGTTGCTCAGAGCAACAAATGGATAAAAAGAGGGAAGAGCCAAGACACACTGTGCAATATGCATGTTTATAGGTTACAAATTAAATTGCCATCATTTGCTGGCAATAACTTCATGGTGATGTAGAGAACCACCAATTTTCTGAGATTTTTGAGAGGGAACAGTTCCTCCTATCTTTGAAAAGGGAAAGAAATCAAAAATGTGTGATGTCTAGTGTGTGTGGATGGAGTATTGTGCATAAAATGCCAACAACAACTTGCGAAAGATCAAGTAAAAAGGAACACACAGTTCCCTTTGTTGGCATTCTGAATAAATACATGGCTCTTGAATCATAAAATAAACTTGAATCAGAAAATAAATGTTATTTTCTATCCTAAAACCTTAGCAAATACTATATCTGATCTCACAGAGTAGTTTCACTAAAATATCTCTTTGGATGGAGGCAGATTTCTGACTTAATGGGTCTTTCAGAAATTTGATTGCATACAGAGACAATTCTCAGGGTATCATCAGACGAAAGAAAAGAGAGGAACATGCAGGGGTCTATTACATAATTAATCTGGCCTCGTCAGATGCAGTACGAGAGGACAATCACACACTGACCTTGGAGTCTAATAAAATGTTTATCTCATTCATGAACAAAAAATATCAGACACAATCAAGTGAAGCCCAAAGTAAGAAATGCTGACAAAGAGGAGCAGAGAAATGCATGAAAGGGACATTTGTGAAAGGGACTGGTTAGGACCAGGTATGATAACATAATTTTATGGTGCATACCTGCATCCACCAGGAACTGTGCACTATCAGCTTAGCAAACATTCAGTCAATATCATAAAAATGAAATTGTGTAAGAAATTTCTGCTCTCTTACCAGCCTTTTGAGATAACAGTCTTCCTGCTCCAGAAGTTTCAAAGTTTTCAACCTTCAAAATTAGCGTACCTTCAAGAAGAATAGAACACAATTTCAGATATTTAAATAATTTTGAAACTTTATTGCCATCAGACTTTGAACAACGATGGGGACAGATCAAAGACCTGGAAATTTTCTTCATCCATCTACATCAGGGAAGGTTAAGAAAATGGCTGTACTGCAGTTGACACATGGCTGAAGAGCATGGCTTTGTTTTTCATATCACAGGTCTCTCTCATCTTCCCCAAACCTCTGTTTATCTTTCAAACATGAACATGAACATTTATTTTTTTCCTTTATATGGATTAAAAATGTGTGCTTCTCAAAAATATTTCTTGAGAGACAACATAGAAGAGGCAACCTATCCCTGCCAAAACCAATCTAGTCCACAGTGGCAGCAAGCACTGAACTGTGTGCATCAGAGCATGACTATTAATCTTCTGTGGGCATACGATGAACCAAAGTGGCAAAAAAAGGAAAAAAATACAAGTAAATTCAGGTATCAGAAAAGTATGTAGACTATTAATATCCAGCTACACTGAACTACTACAACTATTTGATTTAAAACCAATTAACTTAATTGAGGGGTATAACTTATAACTACCCAGTGATGAAAACTTTGTTCTAGTTGGTTTGGTTGGAGAAACTGTGGGTCACGCATACGTGCTCTGGGAAAAGGCAGCTATTATATGCCTTCAGTTCCTTGGCTGTGCTGCAGGAGGGTGTTGTGGAAGAACTGTATCTCGGGGGATTTAGCATTAAATTCCAGTAAATTACAGCAAATCTTTTCCATTCTCTGGCATGGACTCTGTCTCAGTCAGGGGCACTGAAAACTGAATTAACTGAAGATCCATGGAGGCATGTTGCTGTTTTTTATTAAGATTTGTAGACTTACACAAGTAGGCTTTGAAATAAGATTCTTTCTGATTATTTACCTTGGAAAACTTTTCTTTTCAGACCATGCATGAATATCAGTGTTTATGTGCCAGGCGATTCTACACCTGGTATCTAACAAGAAGCAAGAAATCACACATTTTCAAAAAGAAAAATAACCATTATCTTTTTATTTTCATTTGGTGTTTTGCTTCAGGCTTCTATGCCACAAACAACAAGGAGCTTGTTTTCAATTAGAAGTTGGTTTCATTAACAAGCCACTTGCAAACTTCTAGAAATATTATCATATCATTAAATGCTTCAGATGCTACATTTAATTTTTCAATTATAGATGAGTGAGACATTAGAACAATAAAAATGCTCTCATGTGCCAAATCAAACAAACAAACAAACAAAAAAACCCCTCAACCAAAAACAAACAACAAAACAACCAAAAAAGCAAAATACTACCAGAGCAGAGCAGTGATTATATGCATATTATTGACAAGGGTCTAACAATAACATATGTGTGTGGCACACAGGGGTCACTGACCAGTCTTCAGAGCACTGGTATAATGTACCACTGGCACGTGGCAAATATAGCGTAACTGCAAGAAATTAAGTTCTTCAGATGGACAAAAGAAATGCATCGCTAAAAGTAGCGCATAACGAAGTTTACAATGACATTATGAAGATTCGGCAGTGCTATTATAGAGAATCAACACAGAAAATATCCAGGTTCATTTTTACCATGAGCCTTATTTCTTCGTGTAAATTTAGCTCTGTGCTTTCCCCAGATCTGTGTGCATCAACACACCAATCCTGAACCAGATTCCACCTGTGTGCTCAGATCAGAGAGCCAGATGGTTTATTATCTGATTACAGATTTGAAAGAAATAGTGAAACAGAATATCACCAGAAGTAGCTGCAGATATGTAAATTTCTGAATCTGCTGAAAAGACATTTGAAATTGTCACCAATTTCCAATTTCTGAGTTTGGTGAGATGAATTCAGAGATGCAATGCAGATGCAGTGGTCTCACAATGAAGGCACAATATCATACGTGTCAACTTCCTACAGTTGCAAAACCTGAATTTAAACAGGCAACAGTGTAACACGCAACAGCATTTCAGGGTGTATCCACACTTACTAGCTTTTAGACAGCATTAAAAAAAACCAAACAAACAAACTATCCCCCACAAACAACCACAGAGAGAATTTGCCTGTTGATCTAGACCATAGTTACCTAAATAGTCTGATACTTACTGTCACTAAAATATTAATCCTATATAAAGCTGAGGTACCTGATGAAAGATAGTCTTTTAGGTACTTTCTTCAGTGTTTCCCATTATCTCCTAAAAAAAATTTAATAATTTCCACAAACAAACTAAAATAGGCCAGTATTAAGAAAAGTCATATTATATACCCCTTACTTTTCACTAAAAAGAAAAATAAGTCAAGATCCCACTCCCTCAGAAGATTAGAAACTGCTGCAGTGGTTGAGTGTGCTGAAAGTTGCCATACTTTATTTATTCATGTCTTCCAACACTGTTGAAAAAAAAAAAAAAAACAAACAAGCCAGAAATATATTACTCTTTCTATGGAAGGGAAAACTGAAGTTGATAGTGTTCAAGTGATTTTTTTATGTTGAGTTCCAATTAGAATTAGACTAGAAACATTTTTATTATCAGGTGTTAAGCAAAAGTTCCATTGAAATCCATGGGAAATCAATGATACAATGATAGTCTGATTCCCATGTTGTCCCATAGCTCCAACAATGTCCTTGGGCACAAGAGTCTCTGCGTATCAGTCAGGTCATCAATGCCATATTTAAGCAAGGTAATCCATATTTAGGTAAACCATTTAAGCAACATGATCATTGTTCTACCAAAATATATAGTTGTCATAAATAATAACACTGGATTCATAAAACAAACAAACAAAACAAACCACCATTGTCTTTAATATATTTTGAAAGCGGGTTAGTAAGTAATTTTTAAGGAGGACAGTATTCATTTTAACTGTGTTTTATTAAGCAAATATTACTACTGTAATGGGAAAAAAAATAAAAACTTATTTCCCCCTCCCCCTATGGTGTAACTTTTAAGGCTACAAAACATGCCAGATTAAGACCTTGGAGATGGAAATGCTATGTTTATCCACAGAACATGTTCAGCACTGCCAACAGCAGTGCAACTTTTCCCAAACAATGTTCCTCAATGATGACTTGAAAGGACCACAATTAGGGGCAGAAGAATAGTTTAATTTCCATGCCCATTCAATCCTTGGCTTCTCTGCTGAGCCTGCCAACTATTGCCAATTGCAATGGTGGATTTTGTGACATGGACACTTGTCCACTAGGAACTGGACTAAGGCTGCAATCCAATGTAATTATTTTCAGTCACTATTGACCTGTGAGAAGTTTCAAACAAGGAAATGTTGAAGGTTTTCTGCTCTTACCAGCTCCCTCAAATAATGCTACTACTGTAGCAGTGACAGCTGAAGTGTTCCCTGACAATTTCAAAACCATTTTAATAATCTTTCAAATTTTTAACCCTCTCTTCTGATTAATTTGACTACCAATAAAAAATGAAACAACAAAACAATAAAAAAACCCTTGGATCATACATCAAAAATACATATTTCAGATGTTTCAAAAAGTCATTTTCTTTGTTTGTTCTTTTTTTTTTTTTTTTTTTTCAAAAAATGCCCTGACTTGAGCTGTGCTTCTTGTGATGTTACACCAGATGAAAAAAAACAAGATTTACTTTCATAATCACGTGTTAACCACTCATTCTTCCCAATCATCTCTGAAGAGCTATCTTGTGGGGGATTTTCCCCAGGGTGTAAGTTCAAAAAAGTAACTTTCATGCCATTTACATGTACACAGAAATGTTTGGGTTTGGTTTGGGGTTTGGGTTTTTTTTTCATATACTTAAGTAACTAACAGGTAATCTGATAATGACAGGACAAAAGCTATAGCAAAAATGTGCATTTCTGCCTGACCTCAGAGCATAAGTAATTGTGGCTTGTATTTGGATAGGAGCCCTATTCCTAGGGTGCGATATGCATAAATCAAGAATTCATAGTTGGTGAAAAGGTATTTAGCTCTAATGCTTTTAAGCTAACTTACAGGAAACAAAAATATAAATAATGTACATTGTATTATTAGACTCAAGAGAGAATACAACAAACAAAACCAAAAACAAAACCAAAAGAAAGAATATGAAGTACTGAGGTAAGATTGCTCTGACCTTCCTCCCAGTTTGGGACGAGAAGAGAGTAGAGAGGAGAAGAGAGCTAATTGCACAGATCCCTCTAGCGGCAGCGACAAAAATGGGATTTTGGCTAAATCTGAATAAGCAAGTCTTTCAGAGCCAGAAGATATTTGAAGCACAGGAGTCTGCAGCAGAGGAACCTGCAGAGCAGGGATGAGAACTGTCTCTGAAGAAAGGCTACCTTATCCTAGTGGTATGTGCAGGACTCAGTTGCCCTGTTGCAATTTAAAATGCTAGAAAAGGAAACATGCAGGAGGCCACAGGATGGTGAAGAGCAGTATGCAGGGCAATCATACAGTTCTTCAAAGTTGAACTGTTAAAACAGCCTGCATGCTTTGATTAATACAGGTATCCAGATCGGGAGCATACCAAAGGATAAATTTTGTAATGCCCCAAACACAATCCAATACACATGCTTGTATTCTTTGCAATAGAAACTAGTCTCTTTAGAAACCGCCACAGAAATGAACTACTGAATGCTAGAACATGAGCTTACGAGTGTCAAGTTGTGCCAAATGAATGTCGAGCAAAAGAAGAAAAAGGCACCCCAACTTGTAAAACCACCTACACTGAAAATGAAGGCCAATTCCTTGCCTACAAAGTCATAAAGATTCAGGCCAAATAAAGGTATAATATCACTATCCAACAAGTATGTTTGTAAAAAAAAGAACATCCCAAAATTTTATCATACTTTCATGTGTCACATCTGCTTTTTGCCTTATTGTGTTCATCCAGAACATTAGTCCTACCATAAATACAGAAGTGTAGAAAAGATACCCTTAAAAAAGAAACCCTTATTTGTTTAGGAGTTTTTTAGAAGTGTGCTCTAAAGGGACCAGGACACAAGGGGAATATATTTTGCAGGCTTATATCATTAAACATATAATAAATTTATAATTTCACTGTAAATTATGCAGTGGTTTATATTTTCTACAGATGATTTGCTGATTTATATAGCATTATCAGCTCACCTGGAATTATATATGCTTACTCAAGTGAGGAGTCTTTTTCTAAATCTGAATTTATTTATGAAATGGACTGTACAATGTGACTGCCTTCAACAGCTAAATACAGGACTAGGTGAAGCAGAAGATCCTGGATTAATGCTGGCATACACTTCTAGGCAAACTGACATCCTACCTCCTGTAGAGAAGTCAATTACAAAATCAGCCTAGGGGTAGGCTACTTCTACATAGTCTTTAATCCTAAAAATATTTTGAATGCTGTTTCTTGAAAGTTCAGTGTAGCATTTATGGACCCCTCAGTTTCAATCTGGTTTAATATATGGATATTTTCTAACCAGATTCAAAGACAATCATAAAATACCTGCAAGATGACTTAAGTTAATTGAGAAACATAAAATCACAGGATCATTGAATCTTTTAAGTTGGGAAAAGACCTTGAAGATCATTGAGTACAACCATTAACACTGCCAAGTCCACCACTAAACCATGTCCCAGAGTTCATCTGTCAGAGAAGGGGAAGAGCATCTTTGGTCATAGACTCGCCAAGCTGGTGAAGAGGGCTTTAAACTGAAGTTGCTAGGAGAGATGAACCCTACTCCTAACAGTTTGATGCCAGTGTCAGCCCAGAGCCTGGAGAGGGATTGCAGGTCAGCAGGAGAGCACCTGAAGAGCAGAACAAAAGAATTCCAGCCACTCCAGGCAGTAAGTTGGCTTCAACTTAAATGTCTCTATGCAAATGCACGTAGCATGGGGAATAAATGAGTTAGAGACGTGCACACTCTGGCAGGGCTATGATCTTATTAGCTTCATGGATATATGGTGGGATCTGGACAGGCTGGGTCGATGGTTGAAGGCTAGTGGTATGAGGGTCAACAAAGCTTAGTGCTGGGTCCTGTACTTGGGTCTCAACAACCCTATGCAATGCTATAGGCTTGGGGAAGAGTGGCTGAAAAGCTGCCCAGTGGAAAAGGACCTTGGGGTTGATAGAGCTGGTTATGAGCCAACAGTGTGCCAAGGCAGCCAAGAAGGCCAACAGCATCCTGGCCTATATCAGAAATAGTGTGGCCAGCAGTACCAGGGCAGTGATCATCTCCCCTGTACTCGCACTGGTGAGGCTGCACCTTGAATCCTGTGCTCAGTTCTGGCCCCCTCACTACAAGAAAGACATTGAAGTGCTGGAGTATGTCTAAAGAAGGGCAACGAAACCAGTAAAGTGTCTGGAGAACAAGTCTTGTGAGGAATGGCTGAGGGAACTGGGGTTGTTTAGTCTGGAGAAAAGGAGGCTGAGGGAGACTCTATCTCTCTCTACAACTGCCTGAAAGGAGATTACAGTGAGGTTATAGTGAGTCTCTTCTCCCAGGTAACAAGTGATAGGACAAGAGGAAATGACCTCAAGTTGCTCCAGGAGATGGTTAGAGTGGCTGCCCAGGGAAGTGGTTGAGTCACCATCCCTGAAGACATGCAGATTTGGCACTGAAGGACATGGTTTAGTGGTGGTCTTGGCAGTGTTAGTTAATGGTTGGACTTTATGACCCTAAAGGTCTTTTCCCACCTAAATGATTCTATGATTCAATGCTTCTAAAATATGCCCATTTTCTATAGTTCAGAGCTGCTCTTTGTCTCATGACACAAGAGCTGTGCTGTACATCACCACTCACTTTGTCCAGGTGGATACCCCCAAGGATGATGTCCTTCAAACTCCCTATAGCACAAAATGCCACTCAGGAAAAAGTACATTGATGGCAAATTTTAAATTAAATCTGAAACAATCTGAAGGAATAGAGCTGCTATGCTACAGCCTCAAGCTGTTAAATTATACAACCTATCTTTTCACTGAGCAGAATTCACTAGGTCCTTTTGTAGTTCATGCCTGAACATTGTGAATTAGCAAGCATGTAAGTAATAACAAAGTGTTAGTTGAGATGCTTGCCCTGCACAGTCAAACTAATTCAGAATGATTCATTTTGACAGCAGATCTGTGCTTCTCAAAACCACCAGCTCCTTTGCCCAGGGAAGCATGTTGCACATCTGAGTCCAGGAAGAGTGTGAAAAAAGTGATTTCAGACTATCTTTACACCTGGAAGAGAACAGACTGTTGTAGAGGCTGCCTTGATCAAAAGCATAAATTAAGAAGTTGTCATGGTTTAGACGTCTGAAAGCTGCTATGATACTCACGCAAACTTACCTGAGGTTTCTACCCAGAAACTTCACAGCCCACAGCAACTGAGGATCCCCTTACAAGAGCATACTAGAAAGGCCATTCTGATCCCCAGAACACTTGTTATTCCCTGAAAACTTCTGTTCACATGCCAAAAATACCACTGTCTTGATATATGCAGAAATTTTACAGCTTCCTTTTCTAAATGGATGGGAGTGTGAACACCTAACAGAGTAAATTTTTCAAAAAACCCAGCATGTAAAATGAATTAATTTCTATATATGTTTAGGTTGCTGTTCAAACAATGAAGTACATTATCCAAGTGACACCTGAATCTCAGTCAGAACACCCTCCAAAGGTTTAGCTAAGTGCCTTGGGTTCAGCAGCAGCAGTCAGTTTTTCTTCTTCTTAGTAGCTGGTGCAGCACTGTGGTTTTGACTTTCGGCCTGGGAATAATACTGATAAAGCCAATGTTTTCAGTTGCTGGTCCGAATGTTTACCCTGACCAAGGACTTTGTGAGTCTCATGCTCTGCCAGGGAGGAGGAGAAGCCGGGAGGAAGCAGAGACAGGACACCTGACCCAAACTAGCCAAAGAGGTATTCCATACCACAGCACATCATGCCCAGGATGTAGAACGGGAAGTTCCCGGAAGGGCTGGATCATGGCGGGGTGGGGGCGAGGTATCGGTTGGTGAGTGGTTGTATTCTCTTCCTTGTTATTTCCTTTATCATTATTATTATTGGTGGTAGCAGTAGTGATTTGTGTTATACCTTAGTTATTAAACTGTTCTTATCTCAACCCATGGGAGTTGCATTCTTTTGATTCTCCTCCCCGTCCCTCCAGGAGTGGAGGGAAGAAAGATGGGGGGGAAGTAGACTGCGTGGTTCTGATTTACGGCCTGGGCTTAAACCACGACACTAAGAAACATAATTAAAACAGGCCTAGCCAACCAAATTCCCTAAGTGATCGTTAATTAGAGGTCTCATGGCAGACATCTGATAACTTTATCAAAACAACCTGGAAAGGTGGCAGAATTAGAGAGATAAGAAGTGATGAAACATGACTGAAATCCATGACATGCTCATAAGTATCATAGAATAGTTAGGGTTGGAAAGGACTTTAAGATCATCTAGTTCCAACCCCCCTGCCATGGGCAGGGACACCTCACACTAAACCATGTCACCCAAGGCCTCATCCAACCTGGCCTTGAACACCGTCAAGGATGGAGCATTCACAACCTTCCTGGGCAACCCATTCCAGTGCCTCACCACCCTCACAGGAAAGAATTTCTTCCTTATATCCAATCTAAACTTCCCCTGTTTAAGTTTTAACCCATTACCCCTTGTCCTGTCACTACAGTCCCTGATGAAGAGTCCCTCCCCAGCATCCTTGCAGGCCCCCTTCAGATACTGGAAGGCTGCTATGAGGTCTCCACGCAGCCTTCTCTTCTCCAGGCTGAACAGCCCCAACTTTCTCAGCCTGTCTTCATACGGGAGGTGCTCCAGTCCCCTGATCACCCTCATGGCCCTCCTCTGGACTTGTTCCAACAGTTCCATGTCCTTTTTATGTTGAGGACACCAGAACTGCACACAATACTCCAAGTGAGGTCTCACTGCACATTAAAGTAGTTCCCCTTTTTATTGCTGTTTGGCTTCGTTTTGGCTTGGGGTTTTTTGTTACTTTGTTAGGTATTTTTTGGGAGGGAATAGTGGTTTTTTTCATATTTTCCATTTCAAAGTGTAGCACAATATGTATATATTTACATGAGCATGTTACCATTTTATTTTGAACTTCACATTCTCCGTAATGCAAGTAATTTTCTTAAACAAGATTGCGAAGAAGCTGCTGTATTCCATTATTGTACAACCAAACTCAACACAAGGTCATACCTTTCTTTAGTATCCTTTAACACAGCATAACCTTACCCACTGAACTGATCATTTTCTTTTTCTGAAAGCCTCAGTGTTACAAAGAGAACTGGAGGAATAAAGAAATCATAGCAGAAGGAAGATAGTGTTTTATTTGAAGAGAGAATGCATCAAAGATAACTAAAATGGAGTCAGTGTCACTAAACTGGGAGCATGCTGAAAGCAGCTAGTGAACAGGAGGCTCTTATTAGTGACCCTTCTGTCCCCTCATATCTTGGACACTAAGAGTTTAATGGAGCGCTTCTGAGCCAGCCTAAAATACATCTTATAAAAATAAAAATACAAACACAAATAAAGATCTATCTGACTTTTATTTTCTGGATTTCTTATTGACTGAATCAAAGCCGGAAGAAAAATAGGAAATTTTTAAAGAATAGTTATTAATTCTGAAATTGAAACAATCAGATTTCAATTTTTTATTAAAAAAAGAAAAAAAAATACAGTAAAGAATTTCTTTAAGGAATCTGTTTTTTATCCCAAACAAAAATTTCAATGAAAATGGAAATCCATGGAAATTTTCATCTTTTCTGTTGCTGGCAGAATTCTGAATTAATGCTAAAGAACTCTGGCATGAAACTTGAACTGGATATTTTCAATCTCAAAACCACCTTCAGAATGCTGATACCTTTAGGTTCTTAAATCATAGAATCATAGAATTGTTTGGGTTGGAAAGGAC